>NW_005842935.1:306846-319816 GCF_000455745.1 Alligator sinensis
TTCTTGGAGAGCTGCTCTAGTTAAAATGGGGCAGCAACATGTGGATTAAGCCCCTACACATTTAAAAAGGGCCACAGGGCGCTTTACCTAAAACTCATTCGACGAGCTTTCATTAAAGCACCCCAGTGGTCATTTTTAAACCTATGGGGGCTTATACATGTGATGCTGTGGCGATGTTAGGGTGTTCTAATTAGAACGCATTGGAGCATGAGTATAGGCAGCCTTTGGGTTTGGATTGGATCCTTAATCATCATCACCAGATACCATCTCAGAAGCCAGTTAATATATTTTTCCCTTCACAAAAGCTCTTCAGAATTTCCTCCATTGGATTGTCTTAGTTCCCACTTGCCTGTGGAGTAAACGTCCAGGGACCTATGGAAACCCAGTCCTTTGTACAGTGATGTATTATGTCACCATCCATCCATTGGACTGACCAAAGACTTTAGTTAAAAAAAGCAACAACCAAACTGTCTTTAGTGTTAATCAGTTCCATAATGACTAAAAGCTACAATGACCAAATAACCACTTCTTCTAGCATATGCACTGGGTGTAGTGCTCAACCTATGTTCCAGTGGAAAGGTATGAATATCACTTCACCACAAACAATGGTATTTCTATGAGCATTATAGGCAGAGGCATCAAGGATCAAATGGGCCATAAAGACTCAACTTTTAAAAGAGTGCTCAACGTGTTGTTGTACTGGTACTGCAGAAATGCTGCAGCCTATGTTGCCTTTGGTCTTCTGTCTGCAAGACGAGCACTGTTAGTTTAATGGCTTCACAGTAGAAATTTCAGGAAAAAATATTAAATATCTCTCTGCTGTACCTCTAAAAGGGGTATTTATCAACAGAACAAGAGTAAAGACACAAACAAACTCTTGAAATTATTTTTAACCTTAAGACTGTATCCACCCTTCATAAAATCCTGGTTTTCCTCAGAAGCCTTCCCACCCAAGTACTTTAATGAGTTTATATATAAATTATTTTAAAAGTAAATAAGTTTATTTAACTAGTGCAATTGGGAGCTTTTGCTAAGATCTCATAAATTCATGAATAGTAATTTAGCAAATGTAAGCATCTTTAAAATGTTCCTGCCATTGAATCTATTTACGTTTGACTAGGCCCATGTATGGATGAGATCAAAGATTTTTTAGAACAGTGTTTTTCTGAACGAAAAAAATAGGAATGGCATTGGAAGTAAATTTTAAACTATTGTAAAACGGAGGCAAATTGTAAAAATGTGTCATTTCTAGCTTATGGTAGCTTTGGTAACATTATCTTTGATTCTTTTTGTACTTTCCATTATGTTGTTTTTGCAATAAATTTATAATCCTGTCTTTGAAAATTTACAGCCTAAAATTGTCCATGGCAAACTTAGTTGGCAGTTGTAGTCTTATTCCATGTTAGTCTGTCTCTGGTATAACTGGTACAGAGGACTGTTAGAGCTATAGCTGCGCCAGTTTCTAAGTCAGGTGCCATTCTCTGCCTCTTCCTAGAACCTTCAGAATGTTCACTGTTAGCAGCTGCTAATTTGCTGCTGCTTTGTCATATCCTTTAATTTCAGCCTCTGTCTCAGTTGGTCGTTGTCCCTGTCAATTAACATTAAAACATCCAATTGTCTGTTGTTTTCCTTTGTCTGTTGTTTCTGTTAGTGTATAGTGACTTTATACTCCCCTTCCCCCACCTCCCTCCACCCCCAAGGGGAGTAACCCTTAGGTTTTACAAAGAGAATTATTTTCTTTTGACTTGCAACTTGAGGGGAGGGTTAGAAACATAGGAACTACCTTAGACTGAGAACAATGCCTCTAGCACTCTAACATAACTATTTCCCAGTTAAAACATTGTCACTCTGTGTCTTCGTTTCTTTTCTTAATTGGGGACAGATCTATTCAAGAGAGTTTACAGTGTAAAGTCAGTTCAAGTTACAGCAGTGCCATGCACATGCTTCCAGCAAAAAAAAAAATAGCGATTACTTAAATAGCTTTAGAATAAAGGTTTTTCACATTAAGGGAAAATGATTCATTTAATGTATTGTTGCCGTCATACAGGTAAGAAACCTTCCCTTGAGCAGTCCCTTAAAGAGTGAAAAAATGTATATCCGCGTAAAGACTATACATCACATTTCCCCACATCCCTCCGTATTCAAAGAAAGAAAGAAAGAAACCTACCTTTTTCCCCTATAAAAGAAGGCTGGGTAATCAAAATTCCCAAACAAGACACTTTCCCAAATACCATAGTAAAACTATTGCAACTTGTCAGAGAATACTTAAAGCATTTTCGAAACAAGTCTAAAATGAGTTACTTAAAATTAGGAATCAAAACCCTTATTTAGTCACCTATGTAAGAGGCTAGTTTAATGTAATGAGCACCCACACAGGCTCAGTGAAGGTACAGATGCTATATACCACTGAAGATTGTATCCACCCAAGTTTGACAGTTGTGGCCCTGGGCTATATATTATATGAATTCTTTATTGGGCCATATATTTATATGGATTCTTTGTCTCATCTGCAACACAGAAAAAGAACAAATAGGAAATAATTGAACAGATAAAAAGCAAAGTCACAATATTCGTTCTTGCTTCCTCTCTGTTTTTACATGATTGGCATCTAAAAATTTATTTATTTTCACCAAATATACTTCCTACGAACTCTAGCATAGCTCCTAGGCTTCTTTGAAGGATAGAGAATGTTCATTACCCGGACTCAATACAGGGAGCACAAACTTATGCAGATTTACTTGAAATGCTGCCATATTAAACGCATTTAATATTCTGATTATTTTTATAAATGCTAATTAGCTAAATATATCCATAATTAAGTTTGCATATTCCACAATGAATATGTATTCTCATTTGGAATACACTAAATAGCATTTCAAAGACATGATTCAATAAGCATGAACTCTGGGAGCACAGGCCAATCATGTACTGGGTACAGGACAGTCAGTTCACTGTTGGAACAATCGCTGTGACTGAAGACAGACTTTGCCATAGTATTGTGACTCCAAAAGCAAGGGACTCCCAACGCAACGAGTGAAAGAAATTTACAAGGACTGCAGCTAAAACCTTATTCCTTAGCATTGCAATCAAAGGCCAAAATCCCGGTGAGTTCAGCAGCATAGGAACGGAATTGTGGTTTGCTTTAAAAATGGGCACAGTTATTGTTGGTAATTTTGTGGCTTGAATCCATGCTTTTTCACCTTTCTAAAAAAAATCTTTGTTTGGATCCAGTTGTGTTCAGATTCCACCCCCCTGTCTCTATGCTCAGAGATTGTTGAAACAAAATGTTCTAGAAAATTGTAAAGGGGAAGCACCTATTCTTGACACAGTTTACAAGATGGTGGCAGAGATGACCCCTCACTTAATTGGCAGTATGCAAACGAAGCCAAGTAACAATGCATGGTGGAAAAACATCTGCCATTGGCACCTTGGAAGTCTTTGTCCTGCAGTTCTTGTTGTTCTACAATGCACACTTTATAAGTGGAAATATTATAATGAATGCAGTTCTTGAAATCCTTTTAATTTAAGAGAAATGTTAAAAGCAGGCTTTATATGGGTGTGTGTGTGTGTGTATATAGATAGGCTTTATTAAGACAGCATAACCAAAGGCCTTCTATTATCCCCACCATAAATGTTTTAACAGTTTCCTATGATGTTAAGTAGTTATTCTCATAATGCAGATTGTCAAATTTTTGGAAATAAATGGATTGTAAGGACCAAAGAGAAAAGGTTGTATATGTTACCAGGGTGTTTTTTTGTCATTACCTTTTACCGTGTATTTATATTCCTTGTTACAGTACCATATTTCCTGGAGCAGCCTAGGAAAAATATTCAGATAAAAATATTAAAACTATTGACTACTCTTAATTTTTTCTTTTACATTTCGGATTCGAATAGTGTCAGCTACAAGTCCTATTTTTTGACATTGTGCTCACATATGAAATGTTGTGTCCCAGTTCCTTGCTGAGTTTCTGTTAAAGACCATGATTAATAGTTCATTTCTCATTATTGCAAATGTTATTTTTAAGTAGTTATGCTGAGAACAAGAATTCCATTAATCAAAATAATAGATAATGAACAAATAAATGGCAACCTAATTTGTCTCATTCATACATATGGTGATTATAATGCAAACAATCAAGGAATCATGTAGGTTGCTGTTCTATAATGTTCGTATTCCGTATGTACGGTATATCTTTTAGTTTACAAATATTACAGATGAGATTAATGAAGCTCCTGTCTTAACATTTTCCTATTAGCCATGCAACTGGAAAGGGATCTCTTTTACATGGATAGTTACTACTTCATTGCAATGGTTTTCAGAAACGTAAAACTGACTTATTCACATATTTGTAATCTGCTTGCAATCCCCTGTCATATCCTAGCCAGACTTGTAAAAGTCCTAACCATAAAATTTTGGACATTATACTGCTGAAACAAAGCTGTTTTAAGTTGTGTTTAATGAAGATGTCATTCCTGTAAACTTAGCTATTTTCTTATAAGTGAAAGTAGAAGCCACCACTTTAAATGATAAAGCTCCTTCTTCAGAAAAAGTATTCCCATCCCCAGAGCACGTGTACCATACACCAGCTGAGGCAGTATGTCATTTAAGAGCCAAATTTTCAACAACAGCTTTTTTTTTTTTTTTTTTTTAATATCCTGCTTCCAAATTGCAGGTACACCCATTTTAAACAAATAGATTGATTGATAGGCATATGCAAATGTACATGAATAGGCAGTTTTGTCAGCACATTGTTGCAGGCATAAAGTCAAATACTTTTCTAAGATTAAGGGTGCAGGCAGAAATGAAAATTTTCATCCAATCTGGTTTAAATGCTTCCTGCAAAGCTTCTCAGAGCTGCATTTCTGTCTGTGCCCTAAATAAAAAGCACTGGGGTTCTCTAAGTGTACCAGTGCTTTCAAATGGCAATATCACCTTATTTTCAGTCTGGAAAGACTGTATTCACCTCCAAAAGTTTGAAACCTCCTTCTTAATGATGGAAGAAATAATTTTTAAGATATTTTCTTTGCCCTTCTACTCATGCACCCTTCTGCTGTTCCTCTCAGGCAAAATTGTACTTTCACATTTGTTATGTGTTTCAGTTGAGCACTGAAGGCTACAATTTCCTTATGCAACTGTAGGAAAAGATGGCCCTCAGCAGTGGTCTTCTTAAAAGCAATAGTTAAGGGAGTTCTTCTAACTTGGTCTCTTCAGAAATGAATTTCCACCCCTTCCTACCCACTACCAGTGCCCTGGACCCCATTGTACTTTTATTTCCTGTAGTAAGATGAGAACCACTTTCATGTTGCTCTGCTACTGGAGGTGCTCCATTTGTGTGTGGATTTCTACAGGACCTGTAAGGCAGACCTTTTTACCATGCACTAATTTGGAAATCGGTTTGACAGAAATTACCCCTAATTATGCCCTGAAGTCAGGATCCTTTTTCAGTTTTTACCTAGTGAAACTAGGGCATTATTCTCCCCTCACCCCAGCTCCACCCGACTTTGAGCACAAAGAATCCACACCGCTCTCCCATGTGCATCTAGGACTGATTCAATACAAGAGGTTTTAATGATGAATGCCTCCTCTTGGAATTGTGGCTCTGTCTCTTAGGCATGATCTAGCTGTGCAAAAATGTAAAACATCTTTCTTAGTTTACTGCAGGAAATTCAGCATCCAACTAAGGAAGTTTTATCACATCTCTCATTCAGTTACTGTTTCCTACATTTCAAATATACTGCAGTCTGTGCAGAAGCTTTTTTTTCTTTAATTTTGTTGCAAATCTTTCCGACTTTAACCAAACTTTGACTGGTAAATGTCATGAATCTTGGGCCAGGTTTAATTAGGAATTTTCTAAATCTATTAACAGAAGAGATACACTTAATACATTATGTCAACCAGAGCTGGGCTTTCTTTAGCTATTTCCAGGGCTGCCATAGGCACAGCTTGAAACTTGCTTGGATTTTACATGGGTGCTGTATTTTATGTTGCGTTAATTTAAAACGGTCTGTTTCACTTCATCAAGACTTTAGCTTAAGGATAATGTATTTATGTAAGATTAATCTTGCCATGTTGTTTTAGGATCAGGATTGTAAACCGTGTTGTTCAGACAGTGATGTTTCAAATGTCATTTTAAAGCCTTCCCTGGGAGCTGCAGGCTCCTGTTTATTCATGATATTATCTTTCATTTAGAATATTCCTTCTGTTTTTCCAACATAGTAATTATTCCTGGAAACTGGTGTACACGCACACCCTGCCTCAGACAGACTCACACACACACACACACACACACACACACACACTCCTGTCTGAGAAACATGCGCGCGCGCACACACCCTCCCTGAGAGGCACATGTGCATCTACTTGACAGATACACACACGCACGCCCGTGAACACACCCCTGCCTGGATGCATGTGCGCGCACGCGTGCGCACACACGCATGCACGCACTCACACACGCCTGAGAGTTTGGCATGTTTTTTCTCTCTGCTTCTTTGGACTCCAAGTACAACATTTGTTTAAAGTATTATTTGGTTATAAATCCCTTTTGTTACTGTAAAATTCTGCTTTTTTGAAGGCCTTCCTCCTTCTTCCAGCCATTCTTAACCTTTTCTTAAGTGCTCTTTCAGTCACTATTATTTGCTATTCTAGTATGTCAAACAGCTTATAGGAGTCTGACATGCTGTGCTCTAGCTGGAGATTATTAAAAAATAACTCTTCATGATGTATTAGGTCAAAATTAATGTGCATAATGCTAATAAAAGGTAGTAAAGCCAGGAGAAATGTAGGGTTCCTTGCTTGTTCTGAATAGAAGCAGAGACATAAGTGTTAATAGAAGACTACCCCCAGAATACAAGAGGAAAGAATCAGCTTTTCTGTTTTTGTCTGTTTTTTTTTCTTGTAGGGGAGAGACCATTCCAATGCAGATATTGTCCATACAGTGCCTCTCAGAAAGGGAACCTAAAGACACATGTACAGTGTGTGCACCGGATACCCTTTGACAACAGCCAGTACCCCGATCGGCGGTTCCGACAACCTCAGAACACTGATGCGAACAACCCTATGGAAGAACAGCTGGAAAACTTCTCTGCAAGCCATCAAGTCTCTGGAGCCACCATGCTAGAATGAAAACAGTGCTCTGTGCTCTGCTAGAAGGGGGATGCCTCTGCACTGTTAATCATTTTAAAATAAATGAAGATGCTACACAAGATATATATAAATTGACGTACTAATCAGTCCCATGGTTCCTTATTTCCTTTATAATAAACAGTGGAGTTGGCAAGCACTGTGGCAGTGCAAGGCATCTATATTAATCAAGATAAGTTTGAGACACTGGAAAAATTAAACTTTATGTGATTTGGACAGCGTGAAGAAGTTAAGCACTGTAACAAAAACCTCCCTGATGCTCACAATGACTATTTGAAACATTTGAAAAACAGCAATGGATTTGGGGGCTGGAGAAGTATTAATTAATGAAACTGCCACTGGCTGTCATGCTGAAAAGCAAATTAAAAAAAAAAGGAAAGGTGATAGGGAGAAAGAGGTGGCATTCGGTGCTATGGAAAGATATGCTTGATGAAGGACTAAAGAGAAGACCATCATTCTGCAGTGGTTTGTTTCATTACAGTTTGGGGACCACTTGCATTTCTAGTGCTCTTGTTCTTGACTGCGCACCATTAATAGTATGTGAATATGGAAATTGAAACACTTCCACAGAAACGCTTATATACTGCTTTGGAAAAGAAAAGCTAGTTGAACACTAAAAAAAAACAGGCTTTTGTGTTTTACTCTCAGGACCTTTTTTGTAACAGGGCTATTTTTTTCAACCTGATCACAAAGGAAGTCTTCACATTTTTAACAATTGTTAAGCTGTTTAAAGCCTCTGATCTGTATGTTTAGCAGTCGCTGAACAAGTTGGGACAGACCTAGCCTGTTAGGGAAACTCATGCTCCTCTATTTTTGTTCAGCAAGCCAGTTACCCTTCCTTTCTGGGCCTGGTGACATTTTGAAAAGATGAATAACTTCTTTTGTGGTGGCAGGTTAATGTTCATATGTGTCATGTCTTGTACTTGGTGATCACTGGTGGTGTTAGGAAAAAAAAAAGCTTTATATACCTCTTCTACAGTAACTCTTTTAAATGCAAGTTTTTGAGGTGGGGGTTGTGGCACATAACAGGTTGTTAAACCATGCAGTGTAAGCAATTAAAAATGTATTCCACAGATATAAATATTTTCTTTTCTTATTGCTGTGACACTATGTGTGATGGTAATATTTCTGAGAGTTTCAGATTTTGCACATATAATTTTATGCATTATCAAAAGTTACTGCTGCCTTGAAAGAAAATGTTCTGTGAAATTTTTTGCAAAAGCTTTACTAGGTTTTTTTTTAATTGTAACATTTTGTAAAGGCAGGAAACGGATAAAAAAAAAACTAGCATGCTAAATATATTTTTCAAAAAAGCAATAATTTTACATGTACAGAAATGATGTTAACCTTTAATACTGGTGAGAGCAACAGTTTACTTAATACAATAATGGTATAGTTCTGTTTTTTTGTAGCAATGGGCTTCTGACAAATTTGTGGGTATTTTTTAGAAAAAAAACAAAGCGTGATTTTTCTGTTCTAACAATTTGGGGGGTTGTCTTTTTTTTTTTTTTTTTGAAACCTAGTCAGTAATTGGTTCTGAATATTACTTGTTACTTGTTAAATAACTTAACAGTTTTATTATGTTGCAACACTTGCAGCAATGCAAATGTAATTTTCTTATGTAATTGTGGTTTTTTTTACTAATTTTTTTCCTCATACTCTTACACCAGGTGTATACCAGAATTCTCTGTAGTCCTGGTGTAGTTAGGAATGTCTGTGCAAATACTTATAAGTGACTGTAATTGATTGTTTTGTGAAGTTATTTTGAGGGAAGTCACATAGACACATTCCACTGTACACCAAAAGAAAAAAAAGAAAAAATCAAATATTTTGCTGTGTTGATTAACGATTGATTATGATTTGGGTTTGCACTAGCATTGACTTTTTTTTCTTTCTCTGAGTCATATTTTTGTTGGATGAAAGTAACAGTGACAGTTCAGGAATGCACAAAAGCTAGTTACTTAATAGTTGCTTAGTTTATTTGTTTGTGTTTTAGTTATTAAAAACTCTTCTGTACCCAAAATGGCACAAAAGCGTAGTGTACATTTGTAACTCCTTATTTTTATTTATTTATTTTTTGCAGGCTGATACAGGAAATCCTAGTAAATATGTAGAATCAAAAGCTTTCTGGAAAGTTTCTTCCAGAATATCTCGCAGAGGAGAGGATAGTGCTGTCACTGCCATTACCAGGGTACTAATCAGCAGTTTACAATCATAATTTAGTGACATGAAGAACAACAGTTGGAGAAATCAGTTAAAATAATTATATGCTGTATATAGCACAGAAATGAGATTTTCACTTAATTAAACAAGAAATGGGAGTGGGTGGGGGAAACCAATCTTAAAACCTAGATGTTTTTAAATATGAATCTTCAGCTTTCTTTTTTTCTTCTTTCTCATCATGTAGTATTGATTTGTTATTTCACTTAGACTATAGTATTTAAAATGATTTGTGTTCCTTATTTATTTAGTCAATGAGCTTTGATCAGCATTTTAAACAGTATGATAATATTTTTAGCATGACACAGACACTCCTGTAAGCCATTTTATGACTGTTACAGGGACTTTCTACTACCTCTACCAATCTGTTTCTTCTCCTTAACAGGTTTTTACAGTGTTGCAGTCTAATGTAACATAGACAATAAAGGGTTTGATTATCCACACTGAAGATTCTCAGTGTATCTGCCATCCCTCTCTTCCTTCTCGCTCTCTTTCTTTCTCTCTCTTTCTTTCCTCCCCCCCCGCCTTCTCTTTACTTTTTGTTACAGCTAAAGAGCAAATGCAAGAAAGACCTTCTTTGGCCAGAATATTTTCTCTATAATGACTATTTTACATTGACCAAAATAAAGAGTCAAAATAACTTCTTTTTTATAGGTATACTTAGATTATACTAGGTAATCTACTAGTATAATGTCATTTTCCTGTTTGTATTCTTGGACTTGTGTCAAAAAATGTGTGAATAAATTCTTGCATGCTAAAAATGGAAAGCAAATTAGAAGGCCAAAACAAGATTTTAGCTTTGTATTTGAAATCACTTGAAGTACCTAGTGAAAAGCTTCAGCACAGATTGCCGCCCCCGCCCTGTGGAAGACGCTGCTTACATGAAAATAGCTAGTTAAAGGAAATTATCCTCTAGAAAGTATTTTCTTGTATTTGTGTGAAGAAATGTTGTTCTTCTCTTAACTAGCTGTCAGTTAAAATCTGTCTCTGGAGTGGTTTCCAGGCTTTGATAATGTGTATCTTTCTAGTAGTCTGCATAAACCTGATGTTTTCTAGCATTCTAGCAGGACTTTGCACTGTATGCAGTTCTTCAATATTTTGGAATGCACATATACATTTTTTACATGCAGTACTTTGGAATGTATTTTTTATTTTGGGCAAGTTTGTGATTAAGGAGTTCAGTATTAGTTTTTCATGGGGTTCATGCTTTCAGCTATAAAAATATCTATGCAGCTGTATGAAGTTATAAGAATGCTTTGGCATATTAATAATTTTTCTTTGGCGATCCCCACATAAAAGCTGTGCTTCAGCTAGTTTGGTGAGACACACTAGAATACATAGTCTGAAGCAAGAAAACTGTTAGTGATTCTTTCTCTGCTGTGTTAAGCTATTGGATTGCAAGTAGCATTTCTCCCTCCCCTCACCAAAAAATAAACCAACCTAAAGGCAGACCGTGAAAAAGGAAGAGGTAGGTGGATGGGGTAAAATCTGCATGTCATTATGTTAACACAAACATGAAGTGTTTAAATTCGGGGGGAGGGAGATCCCATTTTTTTGTTCCCAGGCTTTTTACTGTCAAACAGACAAGAAGATAAGGGTGGCTTTTCCAAATTGAGTATAAATATCAACCTGGACCTGAAATACATGCATGGGGCTAGGAATGAGGAAGAATCAAAGATGATTCCGAAAGGATGATCCTGAGTAGTAAAGGGGATCTTGGTGATAGTGCCAAGGAAGAGAATAATAGAATGGATATGAGAGAGAAAGTAAGGAGTGTAGTTTTGGCCACACTAGATTTAATGTTATGGTAAGACTACCAAGAGGAGATGTCCAAAAGATAGACCAAAATCCAGAATTAGATAGACATGAAGCAGATGGGTAGATTTTGAGGAGAATCATAAGTAAAATTTAGGATGGAGATGATGTCCAGGAGAAAGTTATAGTAATCAAGCATGAAAAAAATAGAATAAGAAGGATGAGGATGAAACAGATCATGAAATTTATCTAGAAGAGGTGTGTCTTCTAACTTCAAGGAAACACAATTTGGAAGCTTCAGGAAGCATCAGATAATTTTAAAGTAGGTATGCCATCTTATTTTTCCAGAAAGGTCTCTCATTGCCTACATATTTATTATGCTGTGACAGAAAATGAGGCATACCTACGGGGCCCTCACTTGTTCAACAGACTTAAAACATATTACTGTGGGTCACTAGGGAAAGTTTGGTGTGTTGGTGGTAGCTGGATTGAAAGACCCCTCCAATTTCCCAAAGGTTTCTAAACTTATATTGCTTCTCTTCAAGTAACAAGTAGACTCTCATGGTCCAGGAAAAAAATGGTGGATCATTGTAGAGGGGATAATTTAGATAAGTAGATGTTGCACTATGTTAATTCTTTGCAGTTGCTGAAGGATGTATTCTGTTAATACCCTCCAGTATACTGTATCTTAAAGTTGTATCATAGTGTGTTAGATGCAACTACATGAATGCCCCAAGACTTTAAGAGAATACATAAAATAGTAAAATGGCTTAAGAAGCTTATTATTATTTCCTTGAAATCTTTTCTACCATTAATGTACATTATGGTAGCTGGGGGAGCAGCGGAGGAGGTTTTATGTTTGTGCTTTTGGAGAAGTGTGTCTGTCATCCATATTAACCACAAAGGGGAGATACTCTTGCAAGAGTTCAGAAAATGTGAGATACCTGTTTACCTGTTTTACAAGTCAAGGTCATGAGATGTTAACATTTCATTAAATCATCAGCCCCCGCATTTTGCCATGAAAGTTCTGCAAGGGAAGAAAGATGGATCTAGGCTGAGGAAAAGTATCTATTAGTCTTCTAAATACTCCATTCTCTTTTTATGAGGCAAGAGGAAATGGGACATGGTCCTTCAGCTCACTCTACACCCACAATGCAACAGCAGTCCCTGAAAGCAGAACTCTGGTTTACCTGGGAGTGGCTTCAAGCAGGTACTGGTCCCTGGAGTTGCGATAAACTATATCAATCTATCATGGTCTTCTGAAAAGCAGCAATCTGTAATCTTGGGCATGATGCATGTGCTCGTGGAGGGGGGGGGAGGAGTTGGGGGGAGACTTTAATTAAAGCAGCTCTGAGAGCTGTTTTAATTAAAGTGCCCAGAATGTCTTGTGTATCAGTGTCCCTGCACTAAAATATGGCAGCAGGGGTGCTTTAATTAAAGCTTGTCAAATGAGCTTTAGTTAAAGAGGACCCACTGCCATTTTTCAGCACAGGGATGCTGGTGCACAAGATGCTGGAATCTGTGTAATTACCATGCTCCAGCAGACTTGATTAATCGTAATTACAACTCATCAGAGCAGCCTCGCTGCTCGTGTATAGGCACCTTTAGTGTCTTAAAATGAACAAGTAAACCCCGTTGATTTTATGGCTGACCATATAGCAAAAGGCTACACATGGATTCCTAAATGTAATCGTCTTATCCATGGTGTGCAAAGTAAGAATTAGAAAACAAATCAAAGCAAAACAATGTGATAAGGATGACTTTGTATTTATTACTCAATGTAGTTAAGAGCTCTAAACTCAGTTTACAGAGTTGGGGGGGGGGGGGGGGGCCAACACACCCCCCACG
>NW_005842935.1:319847-326011 GCF_000455745.1 Alligator sinensis
GAGACCAACAGTACCTTCCATGGTACTGTCATTTTCATGAGTTATCAAGACATTGAGACAAAGAACCATCACAATTTCCTCCTACTTCTCTTCTTCACCATAAGAAAAGTTTGACCTTCCACCTTCCCTCCCTAACATTGTACACACACCCTGGATTTGAATACCATGGGCCCCTGGCAGAGGTTACACTTGAGATGCAATTAACTTGTGAATTGTGTCTTAAATTGTTGCCTGGCTACACATTCAGGCAATTAGGGCACCACCAAATGTAAAACCAACCAGAAAATGATTCCACAAAATATGCGTATTAATTGTGTGACTGGTTTCCATTTCACCTTAAATTGACTGTATGGCAGTATTTCCTGCCATGCATCCTGATGCTGGCTGACTGCATGACAGGGTTTGCTTGGAGACTCCCCCAGCCAGACCAGAGTCTCCAGCCAGCTCCAATGTGGTCATCGGACTGGGTCCCACAATCAGCTGATTGTCAGTTCCAGCCCTGAGACTGCACCACAGTCTCAAACTGACTGTTGTGGTCCTGAGGCTAAGACTGACAACCAGCTGATTTTTGGCTCTAGTTCCAGGACTGCACCAGGGTCTTCAGTTAGCTCTGGTGTGGTCCCAGTGCTCAAACTGATTTTGTCAATCCCAGCCCTGAGACCACACCAGTTCACCAGGCACTTGGCTTTCAGCTTGATCCTGGTCTTCTCTTCCACTGGCGAGTAGTAGTGGTGCAATTGGCATCTGAGCATTGGTTGTATATGTATAAGATGTAGCTTTCGTAATTAGTCAGCATCAACCCAGCTCCTTATTTATTGCTACCTCAGTTGAACAGTGAGGGGAATAAAACCACCATGTGCAGGAGATACTTGTGCATACTTTAAGGAAGCAATACAGAGGCATTTGCTATGCAAGTACCAATGTAGCAAATATGCCATGAACTAGGCAACAGGCTACACTTTCCCATAAGGGGGCAGGATAGATGCTCCTCCTCTGGTGGATGCCCTTTATTTAGGTGTACTACTTCCTAGCTGGGCACTGAGGTCTTTTTCCCCTTGGCTTATTGGTTCCGTAGTCTACCTGCCTGCTCCTTCAGCTACGGAGAAATAGTTAGACTGTCAAGTGGGCATACTCTTCAGCCATAGCTCTGAGCCAGTGTCCTTGCTAAGGAAGGAAGATGCTTGTGTAAGATTTGTCTCCTCTGTCCATGAGCAGAGAGAGGTAGTTAGCCATGTTAGTCTGAAATCAGACAGAAGGCAGTCTCAAGGCAGGCATGGAGATCAAGCTGGCAACTGAAATAAAGGACAACAAAAAGTCCTCCCATAGGTACATGGGGAGCAAGAAAAAAAATCAAGCTCCACTGTGGGACAGCTACTAAATCTGGGAGGGGGGGCAGCCCACCATTGGTCCCTGCGAAAAGGCAGAGCTCCTAAATACTTCCTTCACATCTGTGTTCCTGAAATCAGATGGGAGCTGTTCACCTGTCCAGAGGCCCAGGGAATATAAGGAAGACAGCACCACATGAAATCAGTCCTGAGCAGGTGAGAGTACTCTTAGAACATTTGGATGTATTCAAGTCTGCTGGGCCACGTTACCTACATCCAAGATCCTGAAAGAACCGGCTGAGTTCATAGCAAGGCTTCTGGCAAAGCTGTTCGAAGAGTTTGGAACTCGGGAGTGGTCCCAAATGACTGGAAGAGAGCTAATGTGGTACCCGTTTTTAAGAAAAGGAAGAGGGATGACCCTGCAAACTACAGACTGGTCAGTCTAACCTTGGTCCTGGGAAAAATCTTTGAAAAAATTGTCAAGAAGGCCATCAACCACAAGCTCATAACTAGCGGGCTATTAAGGAGCAGCCAGCATGGCCTAACAAACCTGATGTCCTTTTATGACCAGGTACCTAACCAGCTGGACAAGGGACACGAGGCTGACAACATTTACCTAGACTTCAGCAATGCCTTTGATACTGTCTCCCGCGAGATCCTTTCAATGAAGCTGGAGGGTAATGGCCTAGACCAGTCTATAGTGAGCTGGGTTGGCAATTGGCTCAGAGGCTGATCCCAGGCAGTTGTAATCAATGGGATGGCTTCATCCTGGAGGGCTGTCTCCAGTGCTTGTCCCTCAGGGATCAGTGGTTGGGCCCGTGCACTTTAACATCTTTATCAATGACTTGGATGAGGGGGTGGGAAACACAATGATCAAGTTTATAGATGACTCCAAGCTGTGGGGAAATGTGCGCACATTTGAGGATAGGGTAAGGGTCCAGGATGACCTCAACAGACTGGTCCTATGAGCTGAACGCAGTCAGATGAGGTTCAGTAGGGACAAGTGCCAGGTCCTTCATCTGGGTAGGAAGAACTTTCACCACTATACGATGGGTGGTGGTCCCTGGGCTGGTGCTGCATCTGAAAGGCACCTAGGGGTGGCAGTAGACCAAAAGTTGAATATGAGCCAACAGTGTGATGAAGTCACCAGCAGGGCAAACAGAACTCTGGCATGTATCAGCCGATGTGTTGCTAACAGATCCAGAGAGGTGCTCCTCCCCCAATATTTGGCATTGGTGAGGCCACACCTGGAGTACTGTGTCCAGTTCTGGGCACCACACTTCAGGAAGGATGTGGATAAGCTCAAAAGGGTACAGAGAAGGGCCACCCATATGATTAGGGGCCTGGAGAATAGGCCCTATGAGGAGAGACTCTGGGAATTGGGTTCGTTCAGTCTGAGCAAGAGAAGACTGAGAGGTGACTTGACAGCCACCTACAAATATGTCAAGGGTGAACACCAAAATCTAGGGGAGCAACTCTTCAGGAAGGCACCCACAGGGAAGATGAGGACCAATGGGCACAAGCTAATTGAGGCAAAATTTAGGTTGGACATAAGGAAAATCTTACTTTCCGTAAGGGTATCTAGAATCTGGAACATGCAGATGTTCCAAATCTGGAACAGCAGGGATGGTGCAGTCACCATCCTTGGAGGTGTTCAAGAGGAGGCTGGGCAAGCACCTCATTGAGCTGGTTTGAGCCCAATAACCTCCTGCCCATGGCAGGGGACTGGACTTGATGATCTTACAGGTCCCTTCTGGCCCTTTGAATCTATGTCATATAGGTTATGTTATATATGCTGATTTAGTTAGTCTATAAGGTGCAAATCTACCCTGCCTTCTAAGTTTTATTATCACTGCAGGTAGTCTGTGATCACCATTAACTTTAGACACTGTCTCAGCAGTTGTCTACCTTCGGAGAGATGGAGAGGTTTGCCAGGCCTACCTTACACATGGGCATGCTTACAGCGTTACATAGGGCAGAGGTCCCTCTGGTAACACCTCTAGCCAAGGACCCTGAGATGCCTGGCCCTTACCAAGGCAAACAACTCATGAGAAAAGGCTGATGTGGAATTAGGCCAAAGCTTAGAGAGGGGCAGGTGTACTATTTAAGCAGCTCCCTCTTCTTGACATGTTGGTCAGAACAGCAATAGGGATAAATCCAAACAGATGCAAGGGGAATTCCAGTGAATTCACCATTTGTCGCAGCTGAAGATAGTTTGATGGATGATTTTATAGATCTGTTCCTTTGCTCAGTGTTGTAGGTGCTGTTGGACAAAGCAGGTTACTAGTTGCAGTGTTCAGGGCAGTAAGAAGGACAGGCAGTGAGCAAGTGTCAGAAAATGACAGGTTTTTCACTTACTGCTAGTAATACTGATGATTTACTTCATAGTGCACTGTTTATGGGCTGCTACATTTTTTACACTGTCTCAAAAAATGTTAGTGCCTTCATAGAATGAGATACCTAAGGAATTCTGTGCACAAGGTAGGCAGTTGCTTTTAATTTCGAATGCCCCAACAACACAAGATATGAGGAATGACATATTAAAGGGTGGGGGAGGTAGAATGAGAACTAACCAAGAACTAGGAAGAAAGTCATTCTTTGCTCATGCTAACTTCTTAAGGATGCAATTGAAATCTTTGTCAGTTGAATTCATTCCTCATGAATGAGATGTGCAGACTGCCACTGTTAAGTCAACAGCAAGTTTAAAGACATGCACACAAGCAAGTGGAGTCACTACTGAGCTGTGAGAATTTTATTCTTGCAGTGGTATTTTTGTGTGAGTATTGTAGAAAAATAATTGTTTATGATTGTTGTTAGGTACATTTTTTGAACGAATAAAAGTAAATGCATATGACTGAAAAACAGTCCTGTGAATAGTGTAACCAGGAATTTACTGCACTGGTCAGGATGACTCTAGTAAATTGAATTTATGAGAAATGACCTGATGTCACGGAAGTAAGCATCCTTATAATAACCATTGCTTTTGGTCTTTAAATTGACCTAACATTGTTACTGAAGCTGGTTTGGAAGTCGGATCAGCTATCAGAGAATGTCTCCTAAACATTTACAATCTGGGGTAGGCTCTTGGACAATGTGAATAGGCTATATTAGCTGCCCTGCCATTTAGTGGTCAGGCCTGTAATAGCAGCCTACAGTCAGCAACACTGGATTAGCCATTTGGCCATTCTGGAACCCACTGTAATAAATATTGTTTTACAAAACTGATGTAAATCATTCCAGTGTAAGTGTGTCATGTGCCCAGTCCCTTGTAAAACAAAACAGGAATCTACACCGTACTTCTCTTTAAAAATAAAATCTGTCCGGCGGACGAGAAAAGTTGCTGTATTGCTCAAGAAACAGCTCATAGAACTAGTTTTCTCAAAGATGCATAGTTTCTTACCTTGCTCCAGAGAGATGGCAATATACAACTAGCCCTTACAAGTGTCAGATTAGTACCTGTGCCTATACAATCTCTGCTGTCTGTTCTAGGCTAGTGATTCTCAACCAGCGTGCCTTGAGATCCTCACAGGGGATCTAAAAATGTTAACACTGTTAGGTGTGTAAATATAATTTATAAGATAAACTCAAGATTTCAAACAGGAATCCACAGTGTTAAAAAAAACTTAAAAAAAAAATTCTGACCCATGAATGATGCATACCCCCCGGGTGCGGGGGGCACGGCAGTGCTGGTGGTGGCATGAGCACAGCAGCGGTAAGCAGTGCGCTCCTGCAGACGCCACAATAACTGGTGGGGGGGCAGGGTATGGCGAGCACTGACCAGGGGTCGACGACCACCCACAGATGCCGCCGGCAGTGTCAACGGCAGCCAGCGGCGACTGCTGACTGCCTGCAGTGTCGGCGTTGAGGGGTGGGGGTGGCAAGTGGCGACCACCCGCAGGTGCCACTGGCAGTGTCAGCGACACCTGTTCGTAGGGGGTGCACCAACACGCTCGGGATGCACATGCACCCCCTATACGACGCCAATGATCTGACCTGTTGTGGTCTTTCTGAGTTCTTTACAACGTAAGTGTTGTTTTATTATTTTGTAGTAAAAAAAAAATAATTGAAAAATGAAAACTAAAATTAGCTTGCATTTTCTGGTGGGTGTTGAGAAACACTGCTGTAGACCTTGCTTATTGTATGTTGGCTCTCGCATTCCCTTTTCATTTTCATAGGGGAAAGGCAATGGGCATAGAGGGACTACTTATTCCATTGTGTGGATTGGGTGTCTAGGGATGCCATATAGAACATGGGTATGGCAAATCAGATTGTTTTAGGGAATGCTGCTATGGAAACTTACCTTTCCACCTTGCCCTTGTTTTGTGAATGCCAAGTGCTGAAAAGATATCCTGTAGCTGCTTTATTGCCCATCATGCATACTTAATAAAATGGAACTGGATGCACCCAGCACTGTCCTAAAGGCAGGTATATGGAATTTTTTTGGCATTCATCATGTGAAAAGTAGTAATTGGGTAGGGTATATTTTCATGAGGGCTGTGATTCATTAGGTTGCCAATTCGATTCGGAGGAGATTCGGTATGATTTGACGGCCAAATCTTTGAATCCAAATCAAATCGGGAGATCCATTAAAAGGTCCGAATCTAATCTGAAGCCTCCAAATCAATTTGGGAGATTCAGATCGGTCGGGGAGAGGCAGGCATAGCTGGGCAGCTGCAGGTTTTCCCATGGCTCCTCTGGCTGTGCCTGCTTCTCCCCAGGTGGGAGGAGCCATGGGAGAAGCCCCCATGGCTGCCCTGCTCGGCCCCATCCCCACCTGGCCCAACCTCCCAGCACTTTAAACCACCCCCCACACACACACACTCACCGGTTGCAGCAGCA
>NW_005842935.1:326127-342699 GCF_000455745.1 Alligator sinensis
ACAGCATCTTTCCCATTGTGCGGGTGCAGCATGGCTCAGCAGGGCTCTGCATGCTGTCTGGGAGCTGGGGCAGCTCCCTGTTAGCTGGAGCCCAGCACCACTCAGCCTCAATGGCCCCAGCTCCCAGACAGTGTGCAGTGCCCTGCCGAGCTGTGCTGCCCCCATGCCATGGGGCAACTGCTGTGTGGGTGCTAGGTGGGGCGGGCAGTCCCTGCTAACCCCCACTGCATTGCATGGGGGGGCTCTGTGACAGCTGCTGTGCAGGTGCTAAGCGGGGGGGGGGAAGGGGGCTATCCCTACTACCCCATGTTGCGTGGGGGGGCTCAGCCATGAGCCCCCAGAGGCCCTGATCGCCGCTGCTTGCAGCTGGTGAGTGCGAGGGTTATTTTTATTTTTATTTTTTTTGTAGTGCTGGGAGGTT
Source organism: Alligator sinensis (assembly GCF_000455745.1). Lineage (NCBI taxonomy): Eukaryota > Metazoa > Chordata > Crocodylia > Alligatoridae > Alligator > Alligator sinensis. The sequence goes on from NW_005842935.1 coordinate 326,549, forward strand.
GGGCTGGGGAGGTGATGGGGGTTGGCAGGGCATCCATGGGGGCTTTTCCCTTGGCTCCCCTGCACCGGGGGAGGTAGGCAGAGCCTGGGGAGTTGCAGGAGAACCCAGCTGTGCCTGCCTCTCCCCGGCCAATCCAAATCTCTGAATCAGCGCTGAATCTCCCAATTCTGATTCAACTGAAGTGAATGGGGACAGTGATTTGAAACTCTGAATCGAATCACTGTCCTCCAAATCAGCTGAATCCGAATCAAATACTTCCCAATTTGCACAGGCCTAATTTTCATGGCAGTCCTCCCTAACACACTCCAACACAATGTAGACATGCCCACACCAACTCAATGAGAGGTCTTATTTCCTCATATGTTCCAGTATATAGTTGCATAAACTGAACAACAATTCTAGTTCTTGGCTATCAAGGAATATAGGAAGTGCTTGATGTGAACTTTTGCATTTGTCCTGGGCCAGGCAGAAGTAGTTACTTGGTATCCAACAATATTCAGTGAAGAAAAATTTTATACAAGCTAAACCTCCATCTCTCTTATTATTTCTATGCTCCTAGAAGGTACTCAAAAAGAGATGACAAGTAAGAGTGTCAAGGACGGGATGCTTTGAGTGATCAGTCTAACTTGCATCTAGGAAAAGACATTTTCTAAAATTTGTTGTAGAAAGCTTGATTCTTAACTGTTCTTATATAGACATTGATTCTGTTATTTTAAAATATGACATAGTTACCTAAACAACATAAAATAATCCTCCTCAAATGTGGGAGAAGGAGGGGAGGGGAAGGAATACCTGCTTAGGCACAAAAATCTGCTTTCAGTTTCAGCCATGTAAATTTCATGTAATTCCATTATAATCAGTAGGAATTGTTCTATGATTACATAGGTGTCACTGAAAAGAGAATGTGACCCCCCCCCCCCAGGCAGTAACACATTGAAACTTAACATTTATAGATTTATACAGTTGTGAAGGGAAGGAACTAGGATAGTAAAATTATACTAGTCCCTCCATGCATGTGGCTAAACTGTACCACAAACTTTAAAGTTTAATGGCCCACTTAAGTTGGGAAATTGTTTTAAATAAATGAATAGCATCTATTGGCTCATCATGTTTTAAATAAAGATTATACTTCTAGCAAAATGTCCAATTAAAAAAAAAAACGAAATAAAATAAAATCTAAGAAAATGGAGGAAAACAGATACAGTCTTCCAGGGAATAACTTTTATAGAAGCAATGAAAAAATACTTTTCATACTGAAAGAGACTTGACTTTACTATAGAAATGGTATCAGTTGAGACAAAAGCAGTATAATCCATGTGGGAAAATGTCATGGGGAAAAAAACTGTTTGTGCTTTGCTTTGTTTTTAACAAAAAAAGGGTTGAATTATACATATGGTAAGTGATATGGTTAAGGAAAATATTGTAGCAAGGTCCTGATATAGGAGCAAAAAGGAAGAAACAGTATAGTTGGTAATGCATCCCCTGGGGTACATTTATGCTGTTAGGGTGAGAGCCTCTCTAATTAAAGTGCATGGATTGTCACGTGGAACAGTGTCCCTGCGCTGAAAAATGGTGGGGGTGCGCTTTAACTAAAGCATGAGGACACTGATACACGAGATGCTGGAGTCTGCTGGAGCATGATTAATAGTCTGCTGGAGTGTGGTAATTACCAAGTCTGCTCCAACGTGCTGTAATTACAGTGTATCAGAGCACCTTTCATGCATGTGTATAGGCATTCTGTATTTTTTGGGTTTTTTTAATGAAAACACTTGTCACATCTGTGGGGGAGCAGAGCAAATGTTGCAACATTTTTCAACAAATGTTATTTTTAATTGGGTAACTTATTTATTTATTTTTCACCCCTCTTGTGTTGGTGGGTTATTTAACTTGGCGTGGTCTTTCAGCAGTGAAAAATAGTTTGCCTGAAAGCAGCTATGCTGTTTCCACCATTGCCCAAACAAGTGAGGATGCCATCAAGCATGGCATCCTCATTAGTTTTCTGTATAGAGATCTCCACAGAGGACTTGACTGAATAAAGGGTTACTTACTGGGAGAGGGATCCTTTTCCAAGGCTGTGGCAAAATGGCTGCTTCTCCTTAGAGCTGCAGTGATAATACTCATCATGGAGGAAAATCCAGAGGATTATGTGGATCCCGTGGCACCATCCTTTCCCAAGGTTCAGGACCGTAATATGTGTGTGCCCCTGTAATAAGCACTATTTCCCTCACCCATCCTTTCCCACATGCTCACCACCTTCTTCCCTGCTCCTGCTATCTCTTGCCTTGTTATCCCTTATGACACGGCAACAGTTCTACTTCCAGAGGCCCTGAAGCTGTCATTACTACATAGCTGTCATCACTATGGCATCTGAGGATCTCAAAAGCATTAAGAATAGTGGTAATACTAGTATAACTACTGGTATTGTGGTGCGTAAATGTTTTACCCAAGGTCACATAGAAACTCTGTGTAGGAACTAGGAGATAAAGACAAATCACCTAAGACTGCTGAATGTTTCAAACAGAAGTGTGTCCTATTTCACTTGATCCAAATTTTCATAATTTTTTTTTTTTTTTTGAGAGAGAGAGGTTTCGTACCAAGTTTTTATGGATCTTTTGTTTCTAATAGTAGTTTTGGTAGTTGTTCCAAATAAAGTTTTCTACTGAGCATATGAAGAAGCCAGTGATATTTTAATTCTTCTTTTATAATTGTTTTAACAATTTCTTTCTTGTATTTAATACTATATATGACCCCTGTGATATATAAGTATCCCAATTTACCACCCTAGACATGTATAGCTATTTTTGAGATTAGCCCCCTCAAAAGTGTGAGAAGCTTAAAAATGTCATAACCATGCCCCCACCCCCGGCCCCTTCCAGAATTAAAATGCAACAACAAATGTATTTAGATTTTTTTTAAAAGAGCGAATCTTTGGGCAGAGGTCAAGTCCGCAAACTTTCACCACGAGTTTTTTCAAAGAATTAGGATCTTGATAAAACGGGGTCTGATCAGCAAAGCTGTTTAGATGACTGGGCTTAACTGCTATTGTAGCTCTTTGAGCTGTTTCATTAACCAGGTATAGCTTACCTGACCTGATCCTCAGCCCACTGTTTGTTTTTAATCACAGTTGAAGAGCCATTTTGGAAAACTCTTGGGAAGAGCAAGCCATTTTTTGAAGAAGGGGGGTATTGAGTCCAAGGTAAGTACTTACCAGTTGCCAAGAATCTCTAGACTCATTTAGTGTCTCATTTATTAGGTGAATAAACCATCTGACATTGCTTAGAAAAACAGCTGTATAATTCCTTTCCAAGATGGACCTAACTGTATACCAGCATCGGGCCATTATTTCTTTCTATTCTCTTTTAGTTTTAGAAATGCTGTCTTTTAAGGGAATAATCGTGGAGAAAATGGTATTATCTACTAACTCTCTGTTAATCCTATCTGTATTACTTGGTGGGCACATTTACATGAGACGCTACATTGCCAGTGATGTGCTATGGTGATGTAGCATCGGTGGGCACTAACCATGATGCTGCCGGTGCATCACCATAGCAACGAACTCCCTCACTATAGTATGTTGCTATGGTGACGTAGCAGCTAAAAACCATGTGCCATCGTTTAGTACTTCTTAAAGTACTAAACGATGACTTGAAGTACTAAATGATGGCGCAGTAACAACCGCGCCTTGGGGGCATGTATAGATGTGCCCAGTATAGAGTTGTATACCCTGCTATCTAAGCATGTTATATTATCTTTTAGATTTGTATAATGTTAAAATGAGTTTGCCCTAGCTCAGATAGAATCATTGTCTTCAATAATTATGGGTATAATAGGAAAAATATTTTATATGGTTGAGTCTAGTGTTTTATTCTGAGTGTGAACAGTGCAGGGACCATCCTTAAAGCTTAGAGGTGAGAGTTCCACAAACTAGCCAGCAAGAAACCTCCCCTCTCCTTTGTCTTGTCCTATTATTGCCAATAATTTCATTGGCAAGGAATACGACAGGTCATAGAAGAGCGAAGGAAGAATTAATTCTCTGTGTAAGGTAGTGCTTGCCAGTAGAAGAGGACTTGGAAACCTGGATCAAAACCTTCAATTTAACCTGTCGTTCAATGGGAGCCAATGCAATCTAATTCTTATTGTGGTAATATAAGCGCGGCCTTGGTAGTGTTTAGCTAGTGGGATGCTGCATCTTGTACCAGGTGAAGCTTTTTAAATGTCAGTGCTTTCATTTTAACTATCAAGTACAGTGCAATTATGAAGCCTTACGGTTGCAAAAACATCACATTGACCAAGCCATTTCTGTCAGGAAACAACAGATTCTTGGTCAGTTATGGGTACTGGCAAACGGTATTGCATCTGTTGCTATTAATTTAGCCATTACAGTAGGACTCCATGTTCATTTCCTGATTTTTTGCAATTATTCTCCATTAGTGTGATGTTATGAGGCAGGGTTATTTTTCCGGTTTTTTCATATCCAACCAATATTATGTCTGTCTTTTCTGGGCTTAACTTCAAGCACTTGCTTTTCAGCAAGTTTCTGATTTTCATACAGGCCCTGGAATAGGTGGCGTATAGTAGCTTATGATGTAGACACGGGTATCGTGAGCATCATGCTAGCTTCTCAGTATGTGATAGCTTACTGCGCTTTCCTCACTGACACAAACGTGGAAAAGTGGGGAGTATGCAACTCTCAGTAACTTTACAGGGGAGTGAGCCAGAGATGGAAGGCACCTATACATATGCAGTGAGGCTGCTCTGACACGCTGTAATTACAGTGCATTGGAGCAGACTCAATGAATCGAGTCTGCTGGAGCGTGGTAATTACCATGCCATGAGCTTTAGTTAAATTACCCCCACCACCATTCTTTGTCACAGGGACATTAATACACGAGATGCTCCAGGCACTTTAATAAGAGTGGATCTTGGAGCAGCTCTAATTAAAGTGCCCCCTCCCCCCACTCCCAGAGCACACGTATAAACACCCAGAGGTGCTAATGGCCATCTATCGGCTTCTAGTATTTCATCCCTACGATAGAAGGTAGTCCATTCATAGCATCTGACAAAGCGGTCTGTTGCCTACAAAAGCTCTTGCCTCTCTGAACCATGTGGTACGGGGTGACACTGGAGATTATCTTTTGCCTGATTTCAGACAAACATGGCTAACCTCCTCTGTGCCTGTGTCTAGGACAGAACACATGCTGTCATTATTTTAAGAAGGCACTTCAGTTATCATCATTTTGGGATAAATAAATCATAATTCACTAGAGGTAACAGTCCGTAAGAACTTCAAGTAGCTGAAAAAGTTAGAGCAGTCTGAAGATGAAGGCACCTTACAGAAGAAAAGGAGTGGCTTAAGGCCTATGCAAGTCAAGGAAAAAACTGCCCTCTCTTCCGCTCCCTCCCCCACCATGAGAGCAGGAGTGTAGCCTTGTTCTGTGTTTCTGGTGCTTATTGCCTTTTCCACAATCATATTTTTAAATTTTGCTTTCAGAAGACATGGGGGCAGTATGAACTCCCTTTTCCCTCAGATCACAGTGATTATCTGGTAGAAATCTCCCTTATAATCTTTTCACTGAGCAAATCAGTTGCTTTAAATGTGGGCCTTCTTGCCCACTAATCAGTTGATCTCCAGCTAAAAAAAGTGATTCCATAAGTCTGTACATTCCAATTGCTTGTGAATGTCCAGCCTCGTTCAGGCTTCACTTATCCCTTTTTCTTCCCTTTTAGACAAGGCAGGTGCTTTCTCTCTCGTAGTCTTTGCATTCCTTCCAAGTTGATGCACATAGTCATTTGTAATCAAGGCTGTAAATTGTATTTAAAGCTGTGCTGCACTATCCCTGGATATTTGAATCATAAATGAGAGTATTGTCCTGCCTGTACTCTTACTTATCCTTCCAGCCGTAATGGATCCTTTCATTTGTGCTCAATTAGCTTTTCCACTCTTGCATTCAGACCCTGAAAGTTTCCACTCTTTTCTTCAGGTCTTGAATGCTGATGGTGCAGTAGACATTTGCTTCTACCCCATAATTTGTTTAGCTCTTTTGTGCAATAGATTTCATTTAAAAACAAAAAAAAAGTTTATTTGTTTTGACAAGCCTAAGCACTATGACTGTGTTGTGCTACTAACATGTCATAACATTAAATAGTCCCTGCAATTAGTTTTATGGTATGATGGCTCTAGAAGAGGCTGCTTAGTGTTGGGCTTTTTTGGTTTGTTTGGGTTTTTTTTTTTGGGGGTGGGGGGGGGTGACCATTTGAATTTCAGCTGAAATGCTCCTTTAAAACTATCCATCTTTTTGATGGTTATTCCTTTGGTTTTGAGAGAGAAAGGAGCCAAGGTACACCACTCATATATCCAAAGCTAGACATTTTTAGAACAGAACCTCAGAGTCTTTAAGTACACAGAGTGCTCTTTCTTTCACTGAAATGCCATTACACTGAGTGGATAGAATGGATTCAGAGATATGCCATTCTGTGCCATTTCTAGCACTAGGAAATTTCCCTACCATTTCCCTGACTATACTGCTGGTCCCGTTTCACAGGTCAGGAAAATAACTTCACTAGGACTCTATGACGTCAGTGCAGTAAACCTTCACAGTACTGTTAGCTGTTCCTTGTTAACTGTTATAACTCCACTGGGACTTGAGCCTGATGCAAAATATGTGGCTCCTAATACTTGTAACAATTTGTTCCATTGAGTTGCATCTTTTTACATTTTGCTGACATCTCTGAAGGCGAAATTAAAAAAAAAACTTTCCAGCTTCCTTAAGTGTTTTCTTTTTTCCCCCTCTAGCTTTCTTCCCTTCTTTTCCTTTATTTAATGAGAAGGAAAAAGAGAAACTTAAAACAAATTAACCAGTTCCATTTCCTTCCTTTGGATTACAAAAGTGTAATTTCTTCTGCGTATGATCAGACAGATTTAATTTCTCCTGCTGTAAATGTGGCAGGTCCTTTGGAATCACTGTTCATTTAATTATGAGCATTTTTCTGAAAGAGGATTCTCTTTTCCTATAAAGGAAACTAGTTTCCACATGCAGTCCTTGGATACTGTTCATCCTATATGTTATATGAAGAACAATCTGTCTTGGTCGAAGAACAATCTCTCAGTATTATTTTGTGGAAGGAGATTGACTGAAACCTTTCCAATACAAGCTTTGGATGGGAGGACTAGTTTTCTTTCTCAGTAATTTTGACTGTAATGGGCCCTTAATGTTTGCTATTGTTGCTAAGAGATTTAAATTGCATGCAGAACAACCAAGTGCCAAACTCATCTCTGGTTTAACTCTATTGCCATTGATAGAAACAAACCAGGGAAGAATCTAGCCCTGAGTATCCATTTTTGTAGCTCAACATCTGTCTTGGATTGGTGCTATTTATTAGAGACTACTGGAAACTGAGTCTGGAGCAGATGGGGAAAACACAATTCTACCCTGAGATGTTTTTTCTGAGATTTCAAAACTTTTTCAGGATGAAACCTAAGACATTTTAAAAATTTTCTCTGAGGAAATAATAGAAAAGGGCAGAATGGCCCAAGCTTAGGACATTCACTTGGGATGAGAAGCCAGTGACAAGATAGAAAAATTACAACTTGGCTTACTACTAGCATTTTAACTGAACTGCATTTGGTAGGGGGACTTTTCATAGAACTCTGCCCAGAAATCTCATCAGCAGGACACCACTGACTATACAGTTCTCCAGTAAGATATTGTGTTAGGCATTATATCACCAGAATCAAAGTTTATTGGATGTGGCTGTCACACCATTTTAAATAGCTCTTTAAAGCTGCCTATTTCAAAATTAACTCTTTTATGAATGTCAAATGTAATGGTCCCCAGTACCAAAGCCCCACACTGGGGACTGTGAATCTTAATTTTTCCCTGCAATTACTATATATTTGAAAAACTCCAAGTCTCATCTTCTTGCTAATTTAGTAATCTGAAATGTTTGTGCATCTACAATTTTGATGATCACTTTCCTAAGGAGAGCTCTCTAAACAACAAACCTGTGGTGTGTGCCACTATAAAGCATTTACTGTGTATATACACTATATATAATTATATTTAGTATTTTGTGCTATTCTCTTCTACAACTACCTTTCTTGTTATGGGGCCCTAGTCATCTATACAGTATATCATACTCCAAATGCTATCATTTTGCCCTGAAAAGAGGGTCAACTTGTGCTTCTGCTGATATGGATTTTTCCACATAAACTGACCTTGTGCAGCATTTCTACTTAGTGAATTATAATCAGTAGAGAGAGCCAGACGTGTACAAATCTCAGTGGCCTCATTTTATTATGTGCACTTTAAGGATAGACTATTAAGGAGGAATGTTGCTTGGATAGTGGTTAAAAATGACACTGGCAGACAAAGCACAATGAAATTGCACAGTTTGTATCACAACGTGAAAATGTCACTAGTTGCCAAAGGATGTGGAGCTAGTGTTATCCTTTCCATTTACACATTTACATGTCACAGATATAACTATATAGGTAATTGTGCCACCTCATATTGTGCTGTTCAGAACATTTATATGTAGCACATGGTAGCAATACCTTTGCTGTAGCGGAGTTTCATCAATGTTTAGACATGTCAGGAATCTGGACTTCATCCATAAAAATTAGTTCCAAGTTAGTCTTTGTTCAGAAGGGGGGAAATCCTTTATTTAAATAAAAATGCATGTATAAATATGTATACCTATATTAACATCAACATGATGGCTAAGTGCCCTCTGTCAAATTTCCATTACATTTTTAATATTTTATAGTAGCCCACTTTGCCTAGAACCTCAGGATGGAAAAACAGACACAAGTAGATAAAGGATAGGGGAAAGGGACAAGAAAAGGAAATGTTTATACAAACCAATCAGTATCATCATAGAGAGCAAGTCAGAAGTGAGATTAGATTTTAAGAGAGTCTTGAAAGTGGGGAGGAGGATATGTGCCCAATTGATTATTTCAAGGAATTTGAAGAAGAAAGAGAAGGTCTTTAGTTAAAGATGTCCACAGGCAGGAAATGCATGAGAAGCATGATCCATACCATGCTGCCTCTATGCTATTTTATAGCATGCTTTATTGTGTCCCACTTTGATATACATCCTTTGGACACCATATGGCATATATTTAACTGGAGCTGCCTGGAAGCAAAGCAGAAGTCATAGGGATATAAAAATGTCTCCTATTTTGTCATTCTCAAATTAAAACTGCCATCATGTTGTAAACTCTCACTGTCCCTGATCCCCATGTGTTAGACATTGCATCAAGTATTGTACATTATAGCTTGCACTGGCCAGAGGCCTCTGGGATATTTTAAAGCAAGGGTGAGATTTAAGGATGGATATCTTTCTTCTCTTAGTAGAAGTCAAGTTCTCACCATTATTTTATTATAGTTTTTTTGTATTTAATATACAAGGATTTGACAAAGTACTACAGTATAATCATCTAATAATACCCATTTTGTCCCATAAAATTATTATATCCAGTCTTAAAATGTTAAATATGTCACTGTTAGTGTAGAGGAACATAAAATTCAGTTTATAATATTAAAACTCAAAAATGACACAATGTTATCAATCACATTCCTTGGTAATATTAAACTTTCCTCATTTTTCTTTAATTTTGCATTTTTAGTATAACAAATTGAGATTAAAGCAGCAGCCTCATGCTCAAGGTCTCATGGTGGTGAGTGGCAGTAAAGTTACAAGTAAAGTGATAAGAAAACAAATCACACAAAAATCTAATATTTAATAACATTTCAGACAGATTACAGAGATTTAAGACTCTGAACTGTAATCGGCATTGGATCAGTGCAGACATTCCAGTAATTACAGAGGGAATGCTTTAGTCTCTTTGAAATAAATGCAGATCATCACCAAAAGGCTTGAAATATGCTTGAATAGTTGTTATAAAATTGAGATTTCTTTTCTGAAGGATTTTTATTTCACTCCTAGTAGCCTTTTGTGAACTCTAAATATTTTTCTTTTAACTGATAAAAGACTGACAATCTTGAGGTTTCCCCCCACCTTTGATGCTGATATTTTAATGAATTTAAACATGAGCTTTTGCAATTCTTGAACGATAAAGTGAAACTTCCAAAATTATTTTCCTATACAGGCTAGAAAATGCCTTAGTATGTCCCTATCTACTCCGTTGTGCTTTTCTTTATAAGAACCACTCAATTACAAGACACATTTTTATTCAGCTAATAAACTAGGAAATCTCTCTCTTTTTTTTTTTTAAATGTTCACCTAGCAACTAACTGATGGCCAAGTTATATACTCTGCCAAAAAAAAAAAAAGTTACAGTTGAGTTAACTGGGTTCCCTCTTTGCATATAATGTACATATCAATTACTTAGTGATGCATTATAGGCATAATCTAATTCCACATGTCAAACTTTTCAACCCAATTTATAAATTCAGCTGCATCAGCCTCTGCATCATTTACACCAAGTAATTTTTAGCTTCTCTAGAAATCAGCTTCTCTGAAGAACTAGATAGATTTATTGTATTTGTTATACACTGGGACCTAGTTTGCTCAGTGAGCAAAATGGATGCATTGAGTTCCAGAGAGTAGTACTAGATATTGTGTATTGTATTGTGTATGCAGAACCTTTTTTATTTCTATTTTTTCCAATAGAGCTATCAAGTCTTGAATATGCCAGCATGCCTTGCATGTGCAGTCACGTTCTGAGGTATGTCTTTGAACTCTTCAGTGGTACTTTGCATTTCTTTGAGACCTTTTATGGGGAAGAAGTGGACTAAAATGCTGTGAGGTTGTCTCATTATTTCTCTTCTATTAAAGAAAAGAGTTAGTTCTGGCTAGACAGGGAGACCTCCGTTACATAGTATATTCAGCATCTACAGTGGATTGCTCCATACTGTTGTTTGCAGACAGCATGGGGTATAGCTTAGCAATTTAAAATAGCCAAGGCAATACTTCTGTATATCTCCTTTGAATAAAGAAATGATCACCATTACTAACCATTACTTTGAAAACAGGTTAACTTGGTTTCTAACTGATAGTTCACCTTCTATCATATATCTTGCATCTCCTCCCCGCCCCGCTTTATACTAGATTTCTGAAATATATATATTTCAGAAATGCATATACATATCTACCTACATATATAGATGTGTATATGCATGCATAAATATATATTTATGAAACCTAGTATACAGAAGGGGGAAGAAGCAACTGCTGGCAGCAGAGGATAATAATCAGTAACAAGCAAAATTAGAACCATGTTCTGAAGTCCAAACTAAGCCAGCTCTCATGTTTTGGCTATTGCTCCTGCAATATTTTACTTCTTAAGTAAAGCTCACAGGTATGATTCCATGTGTGGGGTCATGTGTAAATACGACAGAATCTGGCCCTTTATGCTTTTCAATAAGAAAAGCATTTTCAGTACCCTCAGAGATGCAACACTTGTGTCACTCTGCTGGTTGCCTCAATAACATCCAAGTGTGTCATGAAGTAGATGGACATAAATTTAAGTTATTTAAGGAGTGATTCCACAAAGGACCATTCATTTTGCCTTAAAAAAGCCAGTAAAAGTTTGCAGCACAAGGGTCTTTGCAAAGATGTACTAATATATTTTTATAGGATTTCTTTAAATTGAACTTATAGCTTAGTAGTTTTCACTTCTATGTGTGTAAGAGAAGAGGAGGAGGAGAAAGGAAAGGATGAACATTTTGCTTTTGTTTTTCTATAATAGTTGCATGATTATTTTCTATAATTGTGGTTACAACACTTTGCTTAGCAACTGTCTGTGTTCATTTTTAAGTGTAGTGGGGGATCTGAGTTTACTGCCTTGGATAATTCTTTGCAATAACATACATAAAGCATAATGCAGTAATCAAATTTAGTTTTTATAATCTATTTTGCACATGTCCTTTTGACGAGACCATTCCATAAGCAGAACCCTTTTTAAACTACTTGGGGCACAGTCTCTGACAGAGATTACTTTATAACCTGAAGTCAAAGTATTGGTATAAAATGTAAGATTGTATACATGGGATTTCATCCAGAGTCTTCAGCCAAAAGAAATAGTGAACCAAAGCTAAATCATCGTAATGAGTTAAGTATTGTGTGTGGTTTTGTTATTTTAAGCAAATGCATTCATATTTATTTCTGAAACTATCAAGGGTTGATCAAGCAAATATTTCAGCAAAAGGAAAAAATATATACATATGTTCATAAAACATATGCAGGATTACTTTTCTCCATGGCAAAACAGTTTGGAATAATTGTCCAATGAAAGAACAAATCTTTTTTTTAATTAAATGCATTTTTCAGGCCTCAGCCATATAAGGAGTCCTATATAGTGTAAAATAATAAACTATCTTTCCTCCTTAACTGTAATGCTCAGTCAACTTTATCAAATCTATATATTGTACAGAATTAGTCACTTTCATTTGGAAGCAAGGCTAGAAAGAATTATGCTTACATGTGTAAGGAAAATATTTGAATAAGTTCCAGTTCAAATGGGGGGAAAAAGAGAAATGGTACACATCAGCTTGGGCTGACGGGGTGCCAAAACAGGGGCTTTCTATAGGCACAAATAGAACTGCCTCACTTTTTATATTCCACTCCAAATTTCTGTTGGTACAGGAAATAAACAACTACTGCACTCCATCCATAAAAATGCTCCCTCCTGTATGTCAAACCCCTTCCAAACAGTTTGTCTTACAGGTTTTAAAACATCCATTGCTTTTCTATTTCTCATACCCTGCCAAAACAGCTAGGTTTTAAGTAGTATGAGAGAGGAGAGGAAATGTTCTGTAGGCATTTAAATTTTGTTATTGTTTTCTCTTACACAGTGGTTAGAATTTCACTTTTGTCATGAATGCGATAAAATAATATAACTTGTATGATGTGTATTTGCTCAAGTTAGTAGGTATATGCACTTGACAGTAGAATTTGAGGCTGGTTAGAGAGAACGGTGATGGGTACAAGACCCACTGAAATTATTATTATTTTTACATTTTTCAGTTCTAATCCACGCAGCAGTCAACGTAAAATCTGAATATAGGAGCGAGGCTTTCCTTTTGAGGTCTTCCAATTCCCAGGATAGCTGAACAAGTTCTATTACTGGAATAATTTAGAACAGCCACATATGCTGACTTGGAATGGCACCCAGAGGGCTGTTTCGTCAGTCATGCATTACTGGAGTGCATCTTGCTCAGACTGTGCCTCTCATCTCTGAAATGTCACCCATTGATTCACATGCTAGACCCATGCTTGTTGAGGGTGCTCTTGCATTAGGGTAATTCTTTTTTGGTGCCTTTCTGGAGCAATACATGGAGGCACTATTATAGGCTAAAATCTGGGTTTTAGTCTTCAACAAACAAGTTAGATTCTGCAATGTTTCTCTTCATGAGCTGCCTTAGACATGTTAATAGGCCAGTGTTGAAGAGTTTCTGGCCAAGGAGACTTTGTCCATAGGTAATAAATGTAGGAATTAACACATTTTCAGTGTATGCTGCAATAAGACTTCACTTAAAGTTGAAAACTACTGGACACTGTATTTTACCAATGTCCATCTTCACTTCCCAGTGGAACACAAATGCTGCTTGGGTAATTAAAAATAAGAACCTATTTTTGAGTTAAAGGAGAGGGTTTTGTTTGTTTGTTTTTAATTATTCATGACTCTTGTCTTTGGCAAAACTAAATTGAATACAATTGCATACAGCCACAGCTTTCTTTTTCCAACTCTGGGCAAAAGGCTTATTGTGGGGCTGATTTTACCACTTTGAAAAAGTAAGGATCTAGATACTTAGGGATGATGGTATCCATTTTATTATTATAGGCAGAAGCACAATATGCCTTTTCTCAGCAGCTGGAAATTTAGACACTGACTAAAAATGGCATTATTGTGTCTTTCATGGAATGCTCTGTGAACATTCAGAGAGAGATATTAGTGACAGAGATAAATGAAAAGTGATTTTTCAGATGTTTTTCATTTCTGTTAGCTTTTAAAAATTAATATTATTATGCTATCTTAGCAGTAAACTACAAATCAAATAAAAAATGAATCATTTGAGATCCCAACTCTGTTATGGAATACATATGTGTATTCCACTGACAAATGTATTTGCAAGGCAAAATAACATATCTAACAATCACCTTCCACTTAATTCCCTTGTGTGACACACTTTTCTGTAGTAAAGTCTGCACAATTACTGTAGTGAACACCATGCAGGTAACTGTAACCAAATTTTAGTTGTGTGTATGTGCACCTTTGGGCCCCTTTTCTTTACTACCAACTTTAATTTCAGATTTTATCTAACCTTGATTTTAGCTTTGCATGCTGGGGACCTATAATTTAATTTGGATGTAGGGCTCTGGGCCAGCTATGTTATAAAATACCATACTTGGTTGCATATAACATGCTCCAATACATACCTTGTTTTTGAAAAGAAGAATGAAGAAATTTTTTTTTCCAAAGTTATGGCTGCATAAAGCAGGGAAATACCCTTCAGTTGAGTCACCCTCTCTTTCTCATTTAACTGAAGCTAAAACCCTATCTGTTGCTGAAGACTAGTCTCCTTGAGTACATTTATGATTTTGAAAAGAACAAAGGAATCTCTAAACCAGTGAAATAGGAAGCTATCAGACAGCAAAACATCCCTAAGAAGGGGCTTGATTAGTGGAATATAAAGATCACTAAAAAGGAGAGGCAATCATTAATACCTCTAGAGTGAAGAACAATGAACCATTAAGTCCAACTGACTCCCTCAGCTGCTTAAATAGTAATGCAACAGTTATTGTACAATGGTACAGGAATTGAAGCAGTGAGATTCTGTGTGGGTCAGACAGTCTTAAGAGAGACTTCATTCTTGGGGAGTTAGTTTATGTATGAGAGAAAATACAGCAGTACTTGGTGTATTAAAAGTATATACAGTTTGACAACAGTGCCTTGAGGTCTCAACCCTGCACAAGGTATCACAGTATAAGCCACTGCATAAATACCTAGTACCTACCTCAAACTGCTGGGGCCAGATCCAGAAAGTTATTTGAATGCCTCCCTTCACCTAAATGCCTTTTGGTGACCAGGTAAGGTAAGATGGGGTGATCAGGGCAAGAGCCCTGGATGCTGAGTTGGGGAGTGGTCTGCAAAAATAGCAGCTGTTGTACTTCTGGCCCAGCTGCCGCCACTGCAGCCAACAGCCCAGCCACTGATGCTGGTGCATGCCTTGACATTTTCCAAGGTGCAGAAGTGCCGAGGTAAGCCTCTGGGATCTGGCATAAGACAGAAGTAAAATAGATTGCCAAAGCTCAAACAGAGGGTTCAGTGACGGAGCCAGGAACCAGAACGTTTTTTTCTGAGACCCAGTTGGCCCTGTGTCTGTTGGCGCACTCTGCTTTTCATCAAACTCCCTGTGTTTAAAATGCTGTTTTCATTGTTGCAATTGATTATATCAATTCACAACCACCTAAGAGAGCCCAGGGTGTAATATTTTAATGCTCTATGCAACAGGAAACATTGAGGATCTTTTGCAGCCTAACAGACTGTGGTAGGCCTCAAGTATCATGGCTGTATGACAGATTGACTAATTGAAAGCAGGTTTGCTAAATTAAAAATCCCTCCTGTCTAGCCAGGGATTGTGGAGCAGTTCTAAGCAAAGGGGAGCTCACACGAATATGTTCCCATCTATCTTGCAGCTGGCTGTCTCCTTTGCTGGGCAACGATACTACAGGACTTGCTTCAAACAGCAGCTACAGAAGACGGACAATTTTCCTTATTAAAAGGTCCCTCCATTCCCTTTTTTGCTGTGTGGTTCACCTCAGAAGGAAATCCAACATCCAGCATCAGGGTGGGGCACAATCATGGCTTCTCTTAGGTATACGAGAATTGGGCAATCTCAGAAACATTAATTGACTGTTCCTGAGCCTGTAAAGGGACTCTCAGCCCAAAGATGTCTGTCAGAAGCCCCAGTTGTCTTTTTTAAATGAATTATGGCTTCCATGTTTAGGTAGGTTTTGTGCAAACTCTATAGACCAGCCAGGCAATAAAGAGCAATACAAATCTGACCTGTCCTATACCTGTGAGGCATCCACTAAACTCTTTTTTGTCCTTTGCTTGTGTGCATATTTCTGTTAGAATAACAGAATTAAAAAATCAAGATAATCAGAACCAAACTCCATTCCTG
>NW_005842935.1:342730-354941 GCF_000455745.1 Alligator sinensis
ATCCAAATTTTAAGGCCTGTTCCAACTTCAAAACCTTTGAACTTAAAACCCCACAAACTTCAGGAGGTCTTGAAAAACAACAGTGGGTCCTACTTTTATAGATCAGATCCTCTACAAGTGTGTACAGTGTTGTTTTTACAGTAAAAGTTGACCAAAGCTGTATTCAATTTAATTAATTTTTTTAACTTAGTTGAGAATATTTGATTCAGATGCAGATACTAGCAGAAGCTAAATGAGACTGGAAATGCAGTAAACACATCATAATAACTATTCTGGGTGACCTAGGCCTAAAATGCAATGCCTCCTAGTGACTGGTGTTCTTTTGATTCTGACCTCACCCATCACGATAAATAAGAGGCAGACAATTCTTCCCATGAATTAATCAACTTTCATCTTAAACATCATTTCCAAGAGACATGCACATAATTTCCAAAGTCTTTTCATTCTAAACCAAACAATCACTAGGATGAGTTTACTTTTGAAAGATATCTGGAACATCTGGTTAATTGGCTAAAAGAAAACAAGTTTGGGTTGTTTTTTTTTAATGCGGTGTATACTTTCTATACCATTTCTACCCTTGCAAAGCTCTACATACACCAATTTGAGGAGTTAATTTCTTCTCCTCAAAAAGGGGAGCAGCAGATTATCCACTGACTTAAATGTGAATTACCAGTGCATGTTCTGTACCTATTCTGTGGGTATACAGAAGAGTCCAGTCTTTAAGATTGTCAGGTATTTCTACCATGGACATTAACATTCAAATCTACCATAAAACAACTGAATAAAGGTAATGAGGGGAGGGAGGCAGTTCTGAACTCAGCCAGATCCGTAGTCAAACTTTCTCCTTATTTGGGTGATTTAAATTCCACATTTTGTTTCAACCACTCTCTTTTGGGCATGTAGCATATTCTCTATGGGCTTTGTCATGTGCTGTGAACATTCTTCCAGGTTAAAAACTGTTTCCTTGAAATACATGAGAAACTATGATAAAAGCCCCAAGCACCTCTGGGAAATCTGCTTAATATCGCTTAACATCTCCTTCCTACCAAGCTAAATCAATTAAATCAACCAATCAGTCATAATAAGGGTCAGTAATGCTGTTTCTGTTATAGGAACAATGTAATTTGGCTTAATTTCCAAAATCCAACAAAAAATAACATGTATTGATTCTGCAATGCAAATGAATGATGTTTCTGTGTTATCAGAGATCAAAAAGTGCATGATTGGTGATATCTTCTAGCATGTGCTGATGCAATAATTCAATAAGGTCTTGCAACTTCCAGTAAAATTTCACCATTTGGATCCCTGCAGAAGCCATTAAATCAAACCTGGAGCAGGCACAGATATTCCTTTGATTGAGAAAAATATTAAAAGGGATCACAGTGCTGAAGGTAGTTCATATAAGTGGTGTCTGTTAATTGTATCAGAGACTGCCTTCTGTTTGTGCTCCGATTATGAGCCTAGCTATAACATGACAAACAAATATAGTTTAATGCACCCTACTTTGAATTCAGAGTTCATATGTATTCCAGACAAAAGGCCAAACACATTTACAACACTTCATGCATTTCTATAGAGGAACATTTTTTTCTGAAGGATATGTAAATACTGCACTAATCAGAGGTTCTGGAATTCCAAATGCCACAAAAGGTTATGACCTGAAGCCCTGCTAATAGATGACTGAGGGCGTAGACTAAGTAGTTCTGAATGACAGCAACCACAGGGTGTTTTGCATGAAAAGTAACCTCTAATAAATGACCTCTGCTTTTTTCTTTTCAAATCTATGACAGTAATGAATATGAAAGGGGGAACATCATACACATGAAGTGTTATTTACACCTAAACAGAGGAAAAATGGAATCTAGTGTGCAATGGGTGATGGTTGCAATGCAGATACAAAAAAGTAATGGGTTCTTTTTAATATTTTAGCAAATAGTGCACTACTGTTCACTTCATTGTTGACCCATAGTTAACACCCCCTACAAGATAAAGTAGAATAAATATCCGCACAAAGAAGTAAAATTATTAAAATGAATGCTTTAAAAATGGTTGGGATACAGGTTTTATATGGAATCTCTTGGAATGCTGATAGAAGCAACCGTGTGTAGGCTAGTTTGCAACCTTTAATGAGGCTGCATCTTCAGTGGGATAAGCAATATGAGACTGTTTTTAGCAGCATAGGATGTCTTCTAATAGATATTTTGCAAGATTACCCATAGGTTTTTGCGAGAAATGATCTTGGATGGGTACTCCCATAACAAACCAGAATCAGAGCTGAGCTCTACATCAGTGGATTTTGTTTTAACAATTCTGCTCTAGCTCTGTGAAAAACCTTTATTTCTGGGTCAGTGGAGAGATTAGAGAGAAAAGAGAAATTATTAGCGGGTTACCCTGATCAGTCTCCTAGTGGTGGAGGGCTGGTCCTTGCACTCTCTACTGCTTTTTTCCAGACCCCTTTTGCTTTAAACCAGGCTGTTCAACTGGCAGGTCATAGGCTGCATGTGGCCCGCAAGGGGCTAACCTGCAGCCTGCGTGCTCCTGTCCCTGAGCCCCTCATTGTTTTGATGCAGTGGCAGCATCAAACTCTGAACTCCCTCTCCCTCCCTGGCTTCTGTTTTGTGTTCCCACTCCTGCAGGCAGGAAAGCAAGGTGGTGGGGGGCGGGCCTGGGCTGTCAGGCTGCACACGTGGTTGGGGGAGCTGTCCTTGCAGTGCGTGTAGCAGGGGAGCCAGCTTCCTGCTCTGCATGCAGCAGCAGAGAAGGGAGCTGCCTGTGCAGTGGGCCTGGTTGGAAGCAGGGTGAGGCTGCATGCATGGCAGTGGGGAACTGGGCTGCCTGCACAGTAGATGGAGAATCACGTGCAGGGCAAATGCCCTGAGCAGTGTGCAGCCCCATAGTCTGCAGCATGTGTGGCATGCGGCCCCTGATTGCTGCAAAGTTGGAGAGCCCTGCTTTAAACAATTTGCGAAATATCTTTTAGTGCTTACTGGTCAAACGTTTCACTGCATGGAAGGAGGGTGGTCAAATGTTTCACTGCATGGAAGGAGGGCAGAGTTGTGTGCAGTGCTTTTCACTATGGGTATTGGAGAAAGATAAAGCTCAGGGACACTGTAGAGTCAGGAATCTGATATTTTTGGGTTCTTAAAGATATACAAGTGCCTACAGATGCAAATAGGTGCATAACTGCCATTGATTTGTGTTTATGGAGCTCCATAGATCTAGCCAAAAAATATGGTTGTACATATAGTGCTCTGAGTGGTGACAGGTCATGGCCAACAAAACAATTGTCATGCTGCTTGCCTCCAAATTCTTCTGCCTCTCCTATGTGAAGCCTGTGTACTTAGGATATGAGCATGTATATGTGGCTGCAGCATTGGGTCTATTCCCTTCTACAGCCTAGCAGACTTCCTAGTTTAGAAATTTCCCCTGATACTCAGCCTAATTCTTTTTGGCTTAATTTAATCTCATTACTACTTAGTTATTTTTTATACAGCTATTTTATTTGTAAAGGGCAGTTATGTTTACTTAGCCATGACTACCATTTACTTCTGTGACAATTTTGCCTGAACGAGGAGTACGAAGCATGGCCTTAAAATGAATATAAAGTCTATATGAAAAATTAGAGAACTATTCTTTATTTACATATTTATGCAACACACACACCGTCATATAAAAGTTCCACTGCCTTAAACCAACTCTCCAGGGTCTGCTCTGTGCACAGGGAAACTGGATGGCTCAGAGGACTGATAAAGAGATACCTATTTATCTGTCTACTTGTCTATCTACCTATCTATCACTTTTCATATCACACTCATCACCATGGTCTCTAAACTCCTATTACATACATGGAAACGTTCATATCTAAGTATTGGTACCAATTCAGACCTGGTCAGAAGACGCAGCCAAATTATCATTATTTTCTGAAGCAAGTATGTTTGTTAGTTTTGAATTTTAGCAAGTGCTCAGAGAGTAGACAGGAATGAAGACCAAACCTTTTTGTTTACTGCTCAGGACATCTTGCTGAGTTTCTAGAAGTATCTAATTCAAATGAATTTTGCTTGGAAATGTATCATTAAGCATTAGTGGAGTCACTCCCCTACTTACTTGTATATAATCTTATGAGCAAATTATTCTATTCCTAATGGCATGGTCCTTTGTTTTTCAGATCTTTACTTTGTGAGGATGAAGTTAGCTGTGGCTCATGAAACGTATGCGTCTCTGATACAGTTAGTTTATAAGCTGAACCTTTAATGCTGCCTTCTGCCTGATTTCAGACTAACATGATTACCTCTCTTTGTGAGGAGTACAGTGTAAACTTTGAAATCAAATCAGAAGCATAGTTTTCAAAATAATTTAAAAATTGGCACTTATTTCAGTCTATATATGTTTTTATTTGATTTTGTTTTTCAGGACACATCTTATGTTTGTCTCACTGTTACCTCTAGTCCACCATCAATTTATTGTATTCTTTTATTGACTTTTGCAAGCAAGCTCTTTGTGTCTTGTTCTCTGTGTGCACAGTACCCAAAACAACAAATGCCCAAAGGCCCTACAAATAATTACTGTTAATAGTTAACGAATAATAAGACTACTAAAATGTTTCACTCAAAGGATGTTTATGTTACAGCCTCTTTGATGTATTAAGTAGGCTTGATTCCTTGGCAATATTAGTGCCTGCAATGATCCTATTTGCACTGGCAAACATGTCTTTGTATCTTTATCTGTTCCATGAAGAATCATATTGTCACCTTTTTCTCTTTTGCTGCTCTAGGATGTCTCAGGGCATTTGTACACATGCTTGCACTGCAGCACTGGGTGCTTTTAAAAGCGCTCAGTGCAGCGGTGCATACTTCTATATAAATGGTGAAATGCATGTTAGCACTGAGACAATGGCACTGGCGTGCCATTGAACTAAAACACATCAAAGGTAATTTAGTTAAAAAACGCACCACCGCCATTTTCTGCACTCTCATGTGTATTTTGCCACTTATACAACTGCATGCAACACAGCGCAGTGTGCATCAGCTCATGTGTGGAGCAGAATCGATTAATCGAGTCTCTTCCTACGCGCCGGGTCTCCAGCACATCGCAGCATGAAAATGTATGTGTATAAATGCGCCCAGGTATTTTGAATGCATCTTAATTAGTTTGATAGCTATACCTGTCACTTTTATCAGACGTAATTGTAGCTTTACATTTCATACTTTCCCATGCTGAATGGCCTAGAAAGGCATTCAGGGATGTATTTGGTAGCTGGGTTGGTCTGAGACAAAAAAGAAATGCAAAGCACCAGAACTCTTAGTTCAGAAATGATACCTTTTATTAGACCAACTAAGAAATCACCAAAAAAAATATCTTTCTTCTCAAGCTTTCGGGAAAAGGCATTGGCAACCAGTATAAAGTAGAAAAGACTTCAGGTTCCTCTGTATGGGGCCAGGTTCCCCTCTTCTTGCATTAAGACAGTTTAAAGTAATTTTATCCCTTTCTTTGGGTAACTTAAGGCACAGAATGTGCGAGTAAATTGCCCAAGATTGCGAGCCTGCAGTAAGTGTAAGAACAAAACCAAAATACCTTTTACTCTTGTTTCTTTAACATCAGAACCACCCTCTTGCCTATGATGCATTCAGTTAGAAAGGAGCAGGTTGCACCATTGGGTCAGGTGAAACAGCAATCTGTGGTCAGTCCATGAACAGAGTATAGGGACTTGCAAGAATTTCAGATTGCATTTGTTTAAATAGTGCAGAGATAAAATTGTAAATGGTAAACCAAACTTGATTCTGTGATCTTTACTCAAAGCACTGGGCTTGTGAAATTATCTGTACATTTGCTACTGGAAGGACTAGAAGAAAATCCAGGCTTTTTCTGACTAGATCAAACTGGAAATTTTCTGACCAAACTGTTTCATAGGAAATGTTGGTTTGTTAAACCTAAAGTGTATCAGGGAAACATCTCACATTTGAAGAATTTTCGTTCTATCAAAGACAAACTTCTGATTGGAATCATGGTGGGAATCCCAGACTCCCAGAGCAGTCCCATAAACTAAGCTTTGGACAACTTAAAAGCTAAGCTTTTTCACAGCCCTTTGTTCATAATTTTATGATACTGATAGTGAATGTATGTGACCTTTGAACCAAACTTTATATCTGTTCATTTATTCAACTGTTATATCTGTTCAAACTTAATACTTTATATCTGTCCACTTTTACTTTGTTGCCTTCCTCACTGATCATCTTATGACTAGAACTAAAATTAGTTTCCTAGTGGCAATACTTTGTGCTTTGTGAAGAGTGTGGGCCTTATTTTCAGCTCCACACCAGTACAATTCCATTGACTGCAAAGTGCACGTTTCTGATTTATGCCAATGTGAGTAGAAAATCTGGCCATTTAACTTTTAACTTCTCTTTCCTGGAATCATTCTTCTATTCTTGAGTGCTTTATGTGCAAAATGAAAAATCTTAAAAATCAGCTCTGACTGGCCATGGCATGATTGCAGGACACTGAATGAGAGAGCACTTTGCTTGTAGAAAGAGGTTATTAAAAGTTTTACTATCTATGTTATTCTTTGGCTTTTACAGTAAAGAGAGCTGTCATTGTTTTAGGATTATTTTACCTGTATCTATTCATTTTGTTTTATTATTTTTACACATTTAGATCCCACTTAGTAGTACTTGGTTCCCACTTGGTTCCTGACCTCTTCAACCCCCTCAGATGTTTTGGGGGAAAAAAACAAAAAATGTTGGCCAGAAAAATGAGCAGGGAAAAAAAAAAGAAAGGGCAGACTTGTTTGTACTAGGCCCCTGCCAAACGTTACACTTAGGACGTGATTAACCAGTTAATCATGTCTTGCATTGTAACTTGGCCACACATTAAAGCAATTAATGGTGTCATAAAACAAGGAATAAGTCATAAAGTTATTCCACAAAAAATGTGTAATAACTTTGTGGCTGGTCCCTGTCACTCCATTAATTGAACTTGTGGCCTGGTGCACCCCCATCAGCTTATCTGGGCTCCCAGCTGGGGGCACATCATGCACCCTTGAGGCTGGGAGCCCAGATCATTTGATGGGGCTTCCAAATGCGGGAGCACATGGTACGCCCCATGGCTAGGAGCCCGGATCAGCTGATGGGACTCCATGCCATGGAAACTTGCTGTTTGCTGGTGCAGGGGGAGCTTGGGATCACTATGATGGAATCTGATGCTCAGTCTCACAATCACACCTCCTGCCACGCATGTGTGGCATGGTCAGAAGCACAGTTGTGTGGCTCATGCATCAAATCCCATCGTGCCTTTAGCTGCAAGTCTGGCAGGGGCTATATACTAAATCTTAACATCTGAGTCGTAATCTCACCCTTCTCTTGCACTGAGGAAGAGTGAAGACACCACACCCAGAGCTGCTTTTCATGTTGAGGACAATGCCCTTACTTTGTGTAGATACAGCTAAGAAAAGTTTTTTCCTTGTGCACTTTTACTTCTTCCTTGATGCCCGAAAGAATCATACCCACATAAGAAACCTGATCAAATCCCACTGGTCAAGCTTCATCTCAAGATCGTTTAGAGCTTAGATACTATGGTAGGAAGTGCCTCAATGATTCTTTTCCAAGTAATGTCACATAACATTAGCTCCTTAGTCTCCCAAACATTTCTGTTAGGTAGGGAACTAAGTTGTATTATCTGAATAAGTACACTGAGGTAGGGAGACTGTGATTTGGGCAAAATCACAGAGGGATTTGATAATGGAGCCTAGATTAGAATTTTTGGTTCTCTTGCTCAGACTGAACAAACTCAGTTCCTGGAGTCTCTTCTCATAGGGCTTATCCTCCAGGCCCCTAAACATATGGGTGGCCCTACTTGGTACCCTTTCAATGTTATCCACGTCCTTCCTGAATTGTGATGCCTGGAACTGAACACAGTACTCCAGCTGTGGCCTCATCAATGCCAAATATGCCATGGGACTGAGTAGTTCAGAGCATTAATTGATGTCTCCATAACACCAAATGTGTAAACTACTATGCAAATACTAATTAGTGTTAATCTTAATGACAATCCCTCATATTCATAGGTTTGGGTTTTTTTGCTAAAGATGAATAAATGCTTTGAGCGTGTGTGTGTGTATTCATATGTGTTAAGCGTAGTGTAAGTTCATGAGACTTTTTCCTACTGTAACTTAAAATATATTGATAAATAATGCAAAATATTGTGTGAATAATAGCCATTTCAATTTTTTTTAATAATTATTTTCAGCTGCATTCAAGACCCTTTGGTGTTCACTTTCTGTGAACATTAGTGAAAGAGCTTTACTTTCATGACTATTCTTGGAAGACCAGTTTGCCCCTTGCACATGATAACATTCCTAGAAAGCAAACTTTACATTTCTTTTCTGGCAGTTTTTTTCCAATCAGAAGTATCAGTAGAAGAGTCGCTTTTCACGTTGTGCAATTGAAATACTTTCTGGTTTATAAGACCAAACACCTATCTGGATTTTCAAATTTGGAACAGCAAAGTTAACTTGATCTGTTCAAAGACATTCACATAAGAGTCCAAAACAAGAAGCAGCAGTCATTGAACAGTAGGGCTGTGTGAAATTTCACTGGGTGTTTTGTTTCAAAGCTGTTTCAGGGCATTTTGAGGTCGAAACAGCAACACTGAAACAAAACCAAGGAGTTCGAAACAGCTTTGAAATGAAATAAGGCATTCAAAACGTTTCGAGTTTCAAAGCTGGGCTTACTTGGCTTCAGCTCCAGTCCCAGGTGGCAGTGGCAGTCTCCTCTCATCCGGCACATAGATCTGGAGGCCCGCACCTCCAGGAGGGCTGCGGAGCTGTGCCGGACTCCTCCCAGAGGTGCGAGCCCCTGGATATGCACACTAGATGAGAGGAGGCTGCCACTGCCTCCTGGGACAAGTGGCAGCAGCAATCTTCGGTGCTGGGCGCGGACTGTTCCCAGCGCTGGTCCCAGGCAGCAGCAGCAGCCTCCTTTCATCCGGTGCACAGATCTGGGGCTCTGTACCCCCAGAAGGAGTCCAGCATAGCCCCACAGCCCTCCCGGGCGTGCAGGCCCCCAGATCTGTGTGCTGGATGAGAGAAGACTGCTGCTGCCGGCAAGTGTCAGGAGTTGTGTTTTGAACAGTTTGAGGTACAGTTTCTCAGAAACCTCTGCATGTATCTCCTTGAAATATGGCAGGCTTTTTACACTCAGAAGGGGCTACCATCACTGCAATTTTCATCCAAATCAGGCAAGAAATGACAACATTTTAGGCATTTTCATGATTTCCTGTTATAGCGTATGGGCGAAACATTAAAATGCGTCGAAACAGCGAAACAGTTTCGACAAAATGAAATGGGACAGTGCTTTGAAACAAAACAATGAAATGAAATGCTGTCCCTTCGAAATGGCAAAATGGATGTTGAGACAGAACGATAGTGTTTCGCACAACCCTATTGAACAGTAGATTTTACTTTCCCTGGCTTTAATGCACATTGGCCTATTTTAATGTGCATGCAAGCATCACAAAAAAACTGGTGAAAGAACTCACAATGGAGGTACTAGATTTAATATGCATTACCTAAAGCACATTAATTGATCATGTAGATGTGCTTCCTGATACACACAGGAACCAATGTCCGCATCATCGATGAAGATGTTAAATAGTATAGGCACTAGGACAGAGCATTGAGGGAGCCCACTGGTGACCGTGTACAAAGATGATTGGATCCTGTCAACCACCGCCCTCTGAGGCCTACTGCGGAGCCAATTCCCCAGCCAGTGGATCGTGGTGAGGTCGAGGCCACAGTTAGCCAGTTTAGCCAAGAGGTGATCATGGGATACCAGATCGAACGCTTTTTTAAAGTCAAGATATACAACGTCAGTCTCTTCCCCCTTGTCAAGGTGATAGGTCACCTGGTCATAAAAGGAAATGAGATTGGTCAAGCAAGACCTACCTGCAACAAACCCATGCTGGGTATCCCTCAGGATATTGCCTTCAGCTAGTCTGTTAAGGATGGCCTCTTTGATCTTTTCCAAGACCTTCCCCAGGATAGAGGTCAGGCTGATGAGCCTGTAGTTTGCCGGATCTACTTTCCTCCCTTTCTTGAAGATAGGCATGACATTGGCCCTCTTCCAATCTTCGGGCACTTCACCAGAGCACCAAGAGCTCTCAAAGATTTGTGCCAGGGGCTGAGCTATGATGCTTGCCAGCTCCTTGAGTACCCTTGGGTGTAACCTGTCAGGGCCAGCTGACTTGAAGGTATCCAGCCTGTCAAGGTGTTGCTTCACAAGGTCAGCTTCGATGAAGGGCAAGGAATCTCCCTCACCCAGGCCTCGTGACCCACAGTGGGCAGGGGTGTCCCATGGGACTGGTGAAAGACCAACGCAAAGTACTCGTTTAGCAAGTTGGCTTTTTCCTGGGCATCAGTTGTCAGTTGCCCCATCTGGTTTAGCAGGGGTCCAATGTTGCCCTTGCTTTTCCTCTGGCTCCCCACATATTTAAAAAAGGACTTTTTATTATCCTTGATATTTGTAGCTGGAGTTCCATTGCAGCCTTGGCTTCCCTGGTTTGCTCTCTGCAGGTCTGGACCACAGCAGAGCATTCCTCCTTGGTGGTGGTTCCAGTCCTCCATCCTTTGTAGGTCTTCCTTTTAAGACGCAGGAGGTCTGCCACTTCCCTGGAGAGCCAAGGGGGCTGCTGTGCCCTTCTGCTGCCTTTTCTCCAAGACGGGATGGACTTTGCTTGAGCATCCAGGATTGCTCCCTTGAGGAGCAACCACTCATCCTGAACTCCCCTCTCCTTTGGGTTGTGGCCCTTTGGGCCTCTCTGACAAGCCTCCTTAGCTTGTCAAAGTCAGCTTTCCTGAAGTCGAGGACTTCTGTATTACTGACTGACTTGCCAGCTTTACGGCAGATGGTGAAGGTGATCAGCTAATGTTCACTGTCACCCAGCTTCCCTTCGATCTTTAGGTCACTGATTAGGTCATCCCCGGTTGCCAGTACAAGGTCAAGCAGCACTTTGCCTCTTGTCAGCCCGTAGACTTCCTGTGTCAGATAGGGGTCATCCACTCACGAGAGAAAGCTTTGCAACTGCTCAGATTTGGCTGAGCAGTCCTCCCACGAGATGTCTGGGTAGTTAGTCTCCCATGACAACCATACACCGGAAGCATGCAGTCTCAGCCAGTTCCCTGGTGAACTCCTGGTCAAGGTCTTATCAATACGCTAGGGGCCTGGGGCTGTATTCTTCAGTTTAAGAATGATGTAAGAACTCACAGGAAGCCAAATACTGAAGTCCTTGATCTGTGTGCAACTCAGACAAAACTCTCGTTGAAGTAAGGAAGTACCTTGAGTAAGGAAAGATTTTGGCTAGTATAGAAATTGACCAAAACTCTGACTGCATTTGTGAATTTCTGGTGTTTTAAGATTTTAATTCCTAGATCTAAGGTTTCTGCTCAGAGTCTGATTCTAACTTAGATCCAGAATGAAAAGCCAAGGTCAAAGATCCTCTTGAAGCTTGTGGCTTAAAGGGGGAGCGAGGTCAAGGCATGCAAGTGATGTCAGACTGCCTGTGATACACAGCCCAGATGTCACTAGCTTGGATCCATTGAAAACGCTTTTGAGGTGGACAAAATAGCAGCCATAAATATATCTATGTTTATCTTGCCATTTTAATTTGAAAGAAATATGCCTCATTGTAACAGGGAACTGCTTCCAACCCCTGTTACAAACGGGACCCCAAGTGCAGCCAAGGTCACCGCTCAATTTATCCAGAAGCCGCACTGGGTTTCTGCTGCCACCAGAGGGCCTATCCAGGTGCAGCAGGGAGCTGGTCCCCAGCCCCTGTGACTAGTGGGATTCTGGGCGTGACTGGAATCATCACTCAGCTCCTCTGGGAGTCGTGTTGGACTTCCTCCACCGCTGGCAAGCCTGCCCAGGAGTGAACCCAGAAGTGCCAGTGAACCCCAGCTTCCGGCAATTCCCAGCTGCTGGCAACGATGTGGCTGGGAAGCTAAGTGTGACTGGCCCCTGAGAGGCTCGGCAGGCCCAAAAGTGAGAGGGCTGAGGCACAGCACCCACGGAGAGGGGAATGCACCGTCTTCTAAGGGAGAGCAGTGCAGTTCTGCGCAGAGGCATAAAAGAAGAGCCCAGGAGGGCAATGAGCTCATACTCTGGCCTGTTTGAGCATCAGGCAGCTGGAGTGGAGTCAGCGAGGAATAGTCAGAGGGAAA
>NW_005842935.1:354972-403718 GCF_000455745.1 Alligator sinensis
GACTGGGATACAGGTAAGCCATGTGGTGTGGGAAGTGGCTGAGAACTTCCAGTTGGTGAAGCCCATAGGCCAGCCAAAGGGCACCACCAAGGAACACTGGTGTTTTTTTGAAGGTAAGGCCAATTCTGATGAATTTTGAATCCGCAAGGCTTGTGTAAGGGAGTACCTGATTGAGGAGAACTCCTTCGTCAAGGGTGTGAAGACCCCGTGATTGGCGCTGGACTTATGGAGCATGCTCACTGATAAGAGGGGCATGCATCTGGAGGAAGTGAACCCTGATGAGCCCCACTGGGGAGGGGATGATAAGTGTCAGTGACTGGGTGAGTGACCAGTCAAGAGACTTGGCTATACTGAAAAGACCACGGTATTGGCCTGGCTGGCAGGTGTGATGAAGGTGGGGGAGGGGATGTAGAGCCTTGTGAAGAGGACACGCTCCCTGTTGAGAGCATGCTATTTCCTTTTTGTTCCAACACAGCTTCCCTTTATTTATTTTACATTAAAGTGTGGTGGGTGAGCAGAAGGACGTGGGCAATGGCTCTCAGGAAGAGCTACAGGGCATGTTGCATCTGCTGACATTAGTATTCTGGATGTGCATCTACAGAAGTATTTTAAAAATGTAAGTAAATATTTTAGTAGGGTGGTAATGTCAGGATAGTTAAGATAATACTTGCTTATCAGCCTATTTTTTTAAAGTGCTTTAATATTGACATGCATACCTGAATTGTCTTGAAATTGCTATGCCTCATGGGAATAAGGATAGAGATAGTCATTTCAGTGAGAGGTTCCTGAATATATCCCCTTTTGGTAACTCATCATGGTTTATATGTTTTTGCAGGCACATCTACAGCCCTGATCCTCCCCACATTTATGTGACCACATGGAGCTGATCTCTGACAATCTCCAACCCCTGTGGGGAAGTAATATTTAAAAACTATATATTCAGAGTAAATGCTGATTCTATAATATAGCTGTAGGCATATGGAGGAGCAAGAGAAAATCATTTGTGCCTGGGTGACAAGAGTGGTGCTCTGTTGAAAATCAGAACGTTTTCTGTCAGCCGGACTTTAGAGCAGTGGTTTTCAACTTGTGGTCTGTGGATCTTGGGTCTGCAGACTGTCTAAGGGGTTCATGAGAAATGACTATGATCAATCAAAAGTATATGAATACCTACATTTACAGTTCAAAGGGGTTTGCACCTCCACTCAAAATTTTTTAGGGATCTACAAATGAAAAAAGGTTGAAAATCACTGCTTTAGAGTACTTGGGTAGCAAAATGTGTCAGAATATAGCCGTTGATCCTGGGCAATACTCATGTACTGTGAGTTTAGTCCCTGTCCCTTACAGCTTTCTGGAAATGTGTATTGTACAGAGGAACTTTTAAATGTTTTGCCATAAGAAGAAAGCATTTTGAGTAAATGTTGTTATTTCAAAGTAGTCTAAAATCCACAGGTATATTCAGATTTTGCCACAGAGGTATTGTCAAGGAAAGTGCCAACAATTAAATGGAGGAAAGATAAAAGTGGCAGCTTCAGAATGTGATTATGCTATAGGTTCCTCATGTGTTTCTTGAATAATGGGACTGAGAGTGATCAAAGAAAAGCAAGTAGCTTCAACTTGTATCAGAGTCCATATGATCAAAAGGGTTGTGTCAGATAAGTGCACCTATATTAAACCACTTTTCTAGCTCTGGTTAATGTGGCAACACAATATTTTCATCAGTCAAAACAGGTTTATCATTAAATAAAAATGTAGAAAACAATGTTTCTAAAATACTAAGGACTGCTTTCTAAAATATTTCATTCAATCTACATAACTAGGGGTTCACACCAGTCACCCCTAAAAGTTCTGTAGCATCTTGGGTTACAATGGAAATGTCAAATACTAGAAAAAATCAGTCTCAATCACACTAAACCTCCAATAACATCCCCCCCCAAATGCTTCAGAAAAAATCAAATGTTGCACAAAACAAATCAAAACACAACAAAAAAGTTTAAAAATCACTGATTTGTTTTCCATATTAAAAGGGAAATTCTGGAGTAATTTTATCTGTGATGGGGTGGCATTACCACTTCACCACAGTAAAGCCAGGGGTATAGTTAGCAGTGGAAAGCACAATTTGATCTTTAAGAAGCAAGGAGAATTCGAAGTACATGCAGATGAACGAAAGAACACTGTTGTGCTCATCCAAATGCACCCAAAAAAGGTAACTCGGCAAGAGTGCTGCTATGCTGGCTAGCACTGAATATATTTTGAACATGAAGTACGCCTAAGAATTAGTTGCCATCAACAGATTCAACAGACAAAAAGGCTAACATTTCTATGTGTACATTCAAATATCTCATAAACACCATTCTGTGGGACACAGCAGAATACATAAAAATAGCACATGTTCAGCATTCCTTTCATATCTTTTGATGAAGTGAGCTTGGGCTCTTAAAGCTTATGTTATACATCTCTTGATTTAGTCAGTCTATAAGGTACAAATCTACCTTGTCTTCTGCATATTAGGGAGGCCATGGCTGAAACATCCTTTGGTTGTTTTCTCCAGTAGCTCTTGCCTGGAAGCAGAGTTAAGTGTGTGGGATGAAGCTGGCTTCCTAACTCCTTATTTCCTGGTTTTCAGACATTTATAATAAAATGTAAGTGTATGCTGCACTGTGGACAGTGATGTGAGGCTCCTGGTCGCTCTTAACTCTGCTTTAACAAAGTTTTTGAGCAGTGAAAATGAGTCAAATTAATCTGCAGCATGAATCCATCGACTTCAAAGAATGCATTTGTTCCCAGTACATGGAGGGCCTGATTTTCCTCCAAATTTCACCTTGTCTTGTTTCCATAGGGGGGTGTGTGTGTGTGTGTGTGTGTGTGTGTGTAAAATCAAACCATTACTGTGACTGGGGAATTCTGATTATTTACTTTGATTTCAGCAGATGTAGACGGGTATAAAGTATCAGAATCAGGCCCACTCTGTTTACATGGGCTGACTGCTAAGTAGAGCCCAGTGCACGGTACATTTATACATCTTGTACTTAGCTCACCCTAGTGCAAGTAAGGGGGAATGCATTTAAGATCCCCCTGCACCTGTGGAGGCAGCTGTGCTAGCAGTTTTGTTTCCTCTCTGGAGAAAGCAAATGGCAGTATTGGAATACCATCAGAAAAGGCAAACTACAGTTTATAGCTTGGGTTCCATATGAGTCCTATTAGCAGAAGGTGTTCACCCAGCCAGCCCTTCCCACTTTTGGCCTGCATTGATGCAGTAAAACTTGTGTTTTTATTTTTTCCTACCATCTCTACCATACAGCTGTCCCACAGAATAGATTCTGATAGTGGTTACAACTGTCTCAGCCCATCTGGCACATGGACTTTCTACCAGAGGGAGGACTACATCCTGGATTCTCCACTTAATTCCTGGAAGAAGCAAGGACATGAATGATGCTCTTTATCTGAAAGACTTGGGTAAGCATCAACATAAAAAAAAAAACAAACCATTGAGGACAGGCTTACATAAGCCAAAACCCACATGCATTATAATCCATGTTGGCCCTATAAAAGATATCTCATCCTCACCTACTTTGTCTAAATAAAGCCTTCTCCCCAGGAGCAAATATGACCCAGAAACTAGACAGGCGCAGGGTAGACTATTATTCTCCTTCAGCTTTTTAAAATAGTTTACATCAGAATTAGGTTTCTATAAGAAATTAGAAGATACGAGTGTCCTTTCCTTCCCTCAGTCCCACTGCTCTGATGGAGGGCAAGCGTGTTAATGCAAGTCACTCTCTTAACTCTCTTGCTGCAAGGCTCCGGAAATGGAGTATAAAGGCAAACACTTCCTTCTGCTAAGTTTCCCTTGAAACTGTTTTAAGGAATGTTTTTTTTTTATCCAACATTTAACTTAACAGGTACACTGTGATTCAAAGAAAACAAGCAGTTTCCAATTCAAGGGCTTTTGAAGAGAGATGGAGAAGCTGGCAATGTAGTAAATGGTGTTACAGCCAAGAAAGGGGGAAAAAGTTAGAGCAGTTTGCATTAGTAGATTCTGGCAGCAGTTATCAAAATCCCACATGTCTCCTTGCTGATGTATGAGTAATGACACGGCATGATGTTTATGGACAGCTTGTGCTCTTGGAGAGAAAGTGTAAAGAAGAAGTGTCACTCTCTTTTACCACAAGATGTCACTAGCACTGCTCAAGTGCTGAATGTGTATTGACAACAAGTCGCTGTTCATATTACTAGCAAGGTGCCTTTAATTTTTTTTTCTCTTTGTAGATGGTTCTGCAGTTTCTTTACTGATAGGGATGATGCAAAAAAATCTTTTTTTTTTTTATTCACGTGCATTTCAATCCCTCCTGGGCGTCTAGCAAATGGTTATGTCTCCTAAGGAGGGTAAAAAGGAGGAAAGGACAGGGGTGACAAAACTGACTTTCGCATGAGCGTGTGTGGACGATCAAAAAGATGAGAGAACATGTTCTCACAGCCTTGTAACTTGGTTAATAAACTTTATTCATGACCTTAATCCCAGTTTATTAATTTTAGATACGAGTTGCACAGTAATTGCAGTTGTTAAGAGAGTATTGGGTATTTTTTCCTAGAGGGGATCAAATACTGTGTTATTATATATGCACTAAATCTCCATTAAAAGGCTCTCTGTAAATGTTTCAAGGCTATGGCAGATAGAAGCGTACTTCATCTTGGTTCCCGAGTGTGATATCATCTATTTTAAACACCCTGCAATAACATACTCCTTATTTATCTCTTGCAAAAAATATAGTGGCTTAAGAACAGTTTTTCTTTCTTTTTTTTTTAAAGGAAGGCATAAATTGCCATTTTGTGACAGAACAGCTGTATCATTCATTAGCAGATTTGAGTTAAAACATATACTTTATACGTGGGCCACTGTCTGACAACATAGCAAAATAAGAAAAGCAGTTATAGGATGGTAACATACTCTCCCTACTCTAATTTCCTCCACTTTCTTATAAATCACACTTTTCTGAAGCTGCTGGAATTTCTTTCACACTTGCACTGAACTCATGTTTTATAGTCCATCTTTTAAACTGGTTGCTCTGACAGAACAGACAACTTAAAAAGATGCTTATCTACATATTGTGTCCTCAAATGCAAGTATGTATGAGTGTGTATACATTTATACAATAGGATTGGATGTTTTAAAGAATAAATGTTTCATGGTAACAGTAGTGAAATAATATATAAGAAATAAGTCAATGGAAGTTGAGGATGTTAAGCAAAATGCAAAAATGTAAAGCACATGAAGGAAGGACTTGGCCATTAAGGCCTGGTCCATAGACCACTGAAGTCATTGGAGAGACTCCTTGCTTTCAGCAAGCTTCAGATCAGGGTCTTAAAGAGTAGATTAGGGAGTTCAGGAACAGTAATGGTACAGAGGCCTAAAATGGAGAGCAGTAGTATCTATGTAAGTTAAGGACTAGTGACATGAGCTGTTTGTGTGTGATGAAGTATTATGCTTAATTTTATTTTTTATTTTTTTATAATTTTTTCCCATAAATATCTTTCCAGGGAGAAGTTAACAAGTTTGGAGAGAAGTCTGAAATCTTTTCTCATAACTGGAATGGCTGAGAATCGCAGTTCTTCTGGGAAACTCAGTAAGTTTGAGAAAAGTCTCGAGAAGGATTTTGTATTTCCTTTTTCTTTTACAAATACTAAACTACCTAAAATGAAGTAGTTCTAACAGTATTCCTGTTCCTCCTGATATTAGGAAGCGAAGCTCTTTTCAGGTCATAGAAGTCCAGGATCATTTTCAGAGAAGCATACACATTCTTCTTTTTCAATCTTCACTAGACATTTTGGGGTCTGATCCTGTGACCCCTCTGATACAAGTTATCCTTATGCACCCAAGAGCCAGACATGTGAATAAGTATTGAAAAATGTGGCCCAGAGTCTGCAAATGAAAAGCATTAGATCCAATAGACAGGCTATGTGTCTGGTTTAGCTCTCAGCTCTATTAATATGTCCATTACTTAAATGAGTGAGATAACAGGCCTGCCCTAGAGTACCAACCTCCCAACTATCCCATTACACTAGGCCCCAACAGCTTGTTATTTCATCCCTGTTCAGCAGCCTGTGGGATGTGGGATAAGCCTATCAGTGACATTGCCACAACTTATTTCTGAGTAGTAGGATTGTCTAAATGTGTCGACTAGATAGCACAATAAACTTCCTTCTTTTTTTATCTTTTTTTTGTTGTTGAAAAACTTTTTCTCCCACCCAAAGAGCCATTAGCCTTTTAGTCTCAGAGTAATGGTGCTTCAGAAAAAGATCAAAGTTTCTCAGATAAGTGTTCCTTTACACAATGTTACTGACACTCCACTTTGTAAACAGGCTTCCTTTTTTATGGTTAAAAAGAACATATAAACATGCCAAGTGAGACGGATAGACTGCTGCCTTCCCCCCAACCCATTTTCTCTTTGTATGTGTGTATGTGTATTAACTGCTTAATGAGCATCGTGGTTGACTTGTTCTGATATAATTGAACTTGGTCTGTCTTTGTATAAACAGAGGAAAAAAATGAGGGTGTAAGAAGTAATGCCACAAATAAAGTGAGTCATAAGAACAACTTTACACACTCTGGTCTCTTTCTTAAGGTCTTTAGTGGGAAATGGCTACCTTGTCTTTCCGAAATTAGATAGGAGTTTCTACACCAAACTTCATGGGTAACTGAGGTAAGTCTTGGGGTCAGATATATATCATGTTATGCTACAGCTCAAAAGCTCCTTAGATGAAGGGACCAAATAAAAATTATATTGGAATTAGGAGTCAAATGCTATTATTTGTGTCATTTCAGTATGTGGATATCAATAGAGGATTGAAAACACTTTGATGCTACACAAGTTGGGCACACAAGGAAGGAGCATGATCTGAGGATAACGCAAAACAGAAAATATATTGGTTGGTTCTAATTCCAGCACTGCCTAGATTGCTTTGTGACCAAGGGAAACTCCTGTAACCAACTCAGTGTTTAAAAATATAAAATGGGAATAAAATTAGAGTAATACTTACCTATCACATGTGACTGTATTCATTAATATTCACAAAAGGTTTTGTATCTTTATATACAAGATGCTACAGGAAGGCAACATATTATTGTTATTTCCCCAAGAATCTGAATTTATAATTACCAGAGATTTTTATTTTTAATTATTGCTGATAACCAAAATATACTGAACTTGCTGGTCTGTAAACACTGACATTATTGTGAGGGAAACAAGAAATTTACACTGACTTCTAGAAAGTAGCCCAAGCAAAATCTTGTTCCTGAACACACAAGGTGCAAAAAAATCAGAGGTTGGTGTGTGTGTGTGTGTATGTGTATGTGTGTGTGTAAGAGAGCGCAGACACATCCATTTTTTTGTCAGATCCAAAAAACCTGAATCCAGATCTGAATTTCACATCTAGCCCTTCTGTTTACAGTGTGTCAAACCAATATCCCAGATCCTAACACTCATAGATGCCTGGGAAAACAGTGCTCATAATATAGATCTGCATTGAAATTTTGCACCTTGACTTCATCAGCAAAGGCTTCTGCCTGCATGATGTCTGGCTTGCAGGTAAAGAGTGAGTATGGGTCTAGCATGATTTGTCCTTTCAAACTTAATTTCTGTTTTAGTCTTCTCTCCTTATCCTTTCTATGAGTGGAGACTGCTTCCTGTCCTGGCATGCCATGCTTCCAATTCTTGCCTTTCAAATCTCTCCTTAAAAATCGTTTCTTTCATGAAACACATGAGCATCACTTTGTATCAGACAAAAAGATAGTTATTCAACCATTACCAAAACATACGACCTTCCTTTGACTCCCACCTTGTGTTGTGTGTTGGTTTTCTACCTGGACTCTAGGGGCACCGATGCATGAGCAGCACGGTTGCTCTGATGCGCTGTAATTAGGGTGCAAATCAATCACATCTTCTGGAGCATGGTAATTACTCTGCTTCAGTAGTTTCCAGCGTCTCGTGTATCAGCATCCCTACCCCCAAAAATGGCAGCAGGGGTGCTTTAACTAAAGCTTGTCAAATGCTCTTTAAAGTGCCCCGACTGCCATTTTTCAGGGTAGAGACGCTGATGCACAACACGCTCCAAAAAACACCCCTCTTCCCCCCAGTCCCAGAGCACATGTATATAAACACCCTAGGTTCCTCAGAGCAAGAACTATGTTATCTTCTGTGTCCATCCTAGCTAATTTTGAGCACAAGTGTAATACATTTCTTTAAAAAACAGGACGCAAATAATTTTTTCAGAATGAAGCAAAACCTATCTGTTCTCAGGCTGAAGACATTATTAATTAAGGTGTATATTTTCACTCAGCCTGAATGTTTTACTCACTACCATACTAACTGGAGCCCTAAATTTATTAATTATAATTGTTGTTGTTCCGGCAGTGTCAAGAAGCCCTAGTCATGAATCCCACTTGTGCTTGGCTCTGTAGGAACAGTGAACAAGAACAACAACCATCCTCAAATACTTTGCAATCTAAGTTTAATGTGAAAGACAAGAGATGGATACAGCCAGATGGCAGAAGGAATAGTGAGACAAGATTGGCCAGCACAATAGGTAGTGGTGTTAGCACAACCCCAGCCTCACCATATAATCTTTCTGTAATTTTAGGGAGGGGCTTGCAGTTGAACTATGAGCTGGCTTGGCAGATGGTTAGGGAGAGTACTTCCCTGATGCGAGAAGCAGCATAAGGGAAAGCACAAAGTTGACCGGTTTTAAATCTATTGAGTTTTTATTGTGTTCACAGTGGTGGCTATACCCAGCCAGCTCTATTTGTTACAAATATATTGGGGGTATATACATTTTATAATACCATGTCCTTCCTTCAGAAATTCTCCTAACAATGTGATGCATCTTCTTGGTTTACCTTCCTGTGTTTTACAAGGGAAAGAATTGTGCTGCTTTGTTGAAATGGGAGAAATAATGGTGCACTCAGTTTCTGTTAAAAACCTCCTACAGACTATTTCAATCTGTAAACAGGATAAGTACTATCTCAGGTCTCATGTGTTAAGTGCTACATTTGATCTGCTGAACAACCCATTGCTTAGCTTCTCAAGAACATTTTTTTTCAACTCTGAGGCATGGAGTTGCTGGATGAGCAAACCACTGTCTTACTGATGGAACTTTCTCTACATCAGTTTGCAGTCCTAAGAAAAATGAATTGGATGATCTTGGTGTTGGCTTGGTCCCTAATGTCCAACAGCAGTAGATCACTTCACAGAAATGAGCCATGCATAATTTGGCACTGTTGACAGAAGCCTCACCAGCAGAAACTTAGGGCTTTGCAGATTTGAGACAACATGAAGTGAAAATCACCTTGTGACCCTAACCCTGGAGGTTCCTCTGAATTGTGACAGTGGAGGCCACTGTAGGTCAGTGTAAGCTATCTCGATATAAGTACAAGCCAGTTCAGGTAATTTTGGATGCTGCTATGGACTAACGTTAGGCTCTTTGCGCCTGAAGCAAGGAAGTGTTCCTTAAGTTTTGTTAGAAGAATCGCTACTAATTTTGAACTGCCTCTCTTTTTTTTTTCCTCCCCTAAGCACCCAGTCCACCCTAGTGAACCAACAACCCTGACAGAGTGCAGAAGTAGGCTGCATGTATCTTCTGATGGAACTGGCAGAGAAAATCGGACACTGGGACAAACAGCCATAAATCAGGACTGTCCCGATTAAATCAGGCATGGCTGGCAAGTAAGTTATTAGCCGCCTGTGAAACTAATTGTGATACTGATACACTCAATTTTGCTGTGTCTTTCAAACACCAGTTGTGATCGGAAACATCTGTTAGCCCCCTCCTCCCTTCTGAAAAAAGGAGAGAGAAGAAAAAGAGAGAGCTTCAGATTTAGAATCATAATAATGTCTGTCTTCTCTATTCCCTTTCACAAAAGCTCTTAGATTCTCCTATTCTCCTCTAGACAATTACTCACAGCAGGCGGGGTCAGTCAGGATGAGCACACTATTGCATTTAAAGTTCATCTACTAAAGGGAGGGGGAAACTCAGAGAGAGAGAGAGAGAGAGAGAGAAAAGAATGCTTCCCATTAATGTGTGAAAAAATGGCAGGTTTAAAATAGGTTAGGAATTCAGGTTAAAGCAAAAAAAAAAAAAAGTCACGTGACAATAGTTGGAGAAAAGATATTGTTCAGCAGTATTGTTTGCCTGTACACTGTGTTCATAATAATGTATGTGAAGGGATATTAATGCCTGTGTTTATTCAATGGCTGAACTGCGCAATTGTTACAAGGTGTTTGTGTAGAAAATCGGAATGCTTTTAAAAATAAAGAAAAAGGACTAAATCCTGCTCCTAGGAAGTTAGTGGCAAAAGTTTACTGACTTCAGTGTCAGCACCACTGATACCCAGTGAAATCAGTGGTATATCTCAGATACACACTGACGTGAAAGCAAAATTTGGTCCTATAGTATTTATCACTGCCAAGAGAGTTGTTCAGTTAAATCAAATCAAGTCTATATTACCTTTATAAAAGATAAAACACTTCATGTTTCATGGTATAAATCAACCACTTAACTACATGGAGTTAGAAAGATGCTGCCCCTCTCCCTCCAACTGAAGGATTTTTTCATGGTGGTTTTGCATCCTTCTCTGAAATATCTACAGTTGACTATATTTGGTGATTGGGTCCTGGACTTTCTCGGCCTCTAGATTCATCCAGATTAATTCCTGTGTTCTACAATGTCATTCCCCTCATTTTTTCCTGGTTTTGTCTGCTTCTCTTTTATTGCTGTTCTTTTTTTCTTTTTCTTTTTTTTAAACTGGTATTGTAGCTATAAATGAGCAGAGAAAATAAAATGCATTAGCTAATAAATTAATGCAGCTTTAAGCTATTCAACTAGTTGGAGGGAGAGGGGGAAGAAAGACCTGAGTGCTTAGCTTTCAAGAATCTAACCCCATCCTCTTAACTTCGACAGTATTATTTCTGGTTTCCTGTTTGTAAACCAGAAATGTTTATTTATGATGTTTTGCAAGACAGTTTTTCAATTGATAATGCCTGTGTCATTACATAATGGCTCATAAATGATGTTAGTTGTTCTAGAAAAACAGAAAGTCATCAGATATTTTCTTGTTTTTAGTTTGTCTTTTGTGGCGGGAGTTAGTCAGCTGCAGTTGGGAGGTCTCGAGACAAATTATAAACCTTCCCAGTAGTCTCAGCCCTGGTTTACCCAGAGTCTATCAGGACTTTATGACTGAGTAGATCCTGATGTTAAACTTTGTTAGTGATGTTTTGTTTTGTTTTTTAAATAAATGGCAAACCCTGCAACTTAATGCAGAGTATCCACTGTTTGTCCTAAGAGTGTCAGGCATTGCTTTTTGAACAGAAAGGCGATGGCACAATATAAATATATGAATTCAAGACATGAAAATATATTTGCTACTTAAAGCATGTCAAATGTAAGTATAAAGTGATGTGCTGATCATGAAAGTGAACTGTACCAGTAGCGAAATATATCAATAGTCTTTTTCTTTTCCAACTCTACATTCACATGGAATTAAATTTCTTCCAGGATAATATGACCTGAAGCAGGCGGGCATCAAACCCTGTGAGTTTCAACTATAACCCTGCTGGGTTGATTGGGTCCAAGGTTAATATAGTGCTTCAGTGAGTTTCCTGATCTTAACTGCAGCAAACATGGGGGCGTACAAGTGTAGGAGTGCAATTTTTCATAGTTTTGAGACTCATGGCTGCCCGTTTCAGCCCCCTCTCCTGTCAGTAAAACTGGAATGAATAAAATGTGCATAATACTCAAAGAAGGTGTAATCCTTATTCCTGACCTGAAGTAAGCTCTGACAGGCATAAACTGAGAGTGTTGCTGTACAGCCTGACCTCTCCTAGCTGGGGGGTCATGTGGCAACATTACAGATTTCCTCCATTTTAAAACGGAGGGAGGATGTAGAAAACAGTTGTTAAGCCAAAATCATGGATACAATTTTGCTCTACCCTATAGCAATGTGTCTGTCAGGAAGAAGTCCTCTGAATTTGTGGTGTGCTATTCCTGAAGCTGATGGAATCAATTTTTTAGTTCTAAAAATAAGTGAATAGAAAAAGAGGTAAAGCCAAAATGTATATAATAAATGTATACCATGTTCCTTATAGCTAGGGAGGAACCCCTCCCTAATCAGAGTGTCCTGCCAGGAGCCTGGCCACATAGCCCTCAGCTCAGCACTGGAAGGGAAGGGAGGGTTGCTCTAGCACCCCCCAGCTTCTAGCTTGAGCCACTAGAGGCATGCGCTTGCATTTCTGGAATGAAAAGGGAATGTTTATCCACCTCCAGTTTGGTTCAAGCTTTGCAAGTCAAATTAAACTGCAAAGATTGAATCAATTCAGGCTCAGGCTTTTTGAATGTCTGCCCCTAGCCTATATAAAAATTGTGTCCTGTAAATTAAGGGCATCAATGCCAAGCTTACCTACATTTTTCTTAGTTGATCATCTTCAGGCAAAAGAGGGGGAAAAGATGTGTATTTTCACAGAGCCAGCAAGGGACCTGTTTAAGTCAGAACCATCAAAAGTTAAAGAAATGGAAAATAAATGCATCCTTATCTCAAGTCTGTGTGTAGAGCTTTCAGCTTCTCTGACTTAGGATCCACCTGGGCCTTCAGTTTCCAGGTTACATGGTGCACGTTTCATTAGGGGCTCCAGGATAGTGCCAGGCTGCTGGGGTGGCTTTCTGAATTGCTTAAAATGGATGATCCATATAAGTCACCAGTGTATTCCACTGATGTCAGTGAAGCTGCATCACAGATGTATACGGTCCAATCAGTGCATGTGAATGTAAGCAGGAGCTGTGTGGCCTCATGTCAAATTTTACAGCTGCCGTCGATTATTTGCTCTGATAAATTAGCATTAAGAAGCAGCAGGATTTCAGTGAACACCTGATGTAATTTCCAGCTATACACAAAGCAATACTGTACTAATAAAACATCCTTTTAGTGAACTACATACTCAAAGGAGTTTACTTTCCTCTGTTAAGAAATATGCAACCATCACAAGTAATATTGCTGACAAAGGTTTCGGTTAGTATGCAAGGTCAGATTACCCACATCTTTCATAATATAGGTGAGTGATGAAAAGTTGTTGAGTTCAACCAGAAGTAAGGCTCCAGTTCAGCAATGTAGTTAGGCCGGAGCCTGCTAACCATAATAGGTCTGCTTATGAGCTTGTTGTTAACTACATGTGTAAGTACCTTGCTGAATCGGAACTAAGTTGTAAAGATATTCTGTGTATTCTGCCTGTAAAATTTAACCTAGATGCCAAACATGCACGTAAAGACATCTTTTAGCTATCCACATTAGCAATTAGAAATCACAGATCAAATGAATATTGCAAATCAGAGAGGTGTGTGTAGAGCAAGAGTTGGAGCTTTTTTCTATAGCTCCTTGACTATCTGTGTCATTATTAGTTTTTAAAAATTCTGTTTATTGCAGTTTTTATTACTCATGAGCTTAATAAAATTTTCTTGATAATTATACTGCAAATCCTGCATGCATGCACCATACAGGCATGCCACAGTGAGGCTGTAGGAACCTTTAAAATGTACATTATGTGAATCTACCAGATCCCCATGCCACACCTGTAATTGTTAGCTTTAATTGTCTGTTTTAGACCCTCTCCCTGCAATGAGCTTCACATCCATTTCTCAATGCAAGATTCTAGCTTTTGCTTGTAGAGCATTTAAATACTTAGTGGTGGATAAAAAAAAATCAATTTACTTGTGAGGTGACAATATAATCGAGCATATTAGAATTTGTTGCAGTTAGGAAAAGAAAAATTGAAAGTGGAAGCAGCCTTGATTATGCCAGGGATTGGTAGAATGCACAGAGTCAGGCAGCTGAAAGCGAACTTTTTTGTATAACCCAGATTATGTGTGATCTCAGTGCACTTTCTCTCTAGGACTGACTTGGTTAAAGTGTTGAGGGTTACAGTTACTCACCCCCCCTCTGCCACCCCACTGGCTGGGCATCCCCCACAACAGAAGCCACAGCAAAGTACTTTTTGAAGTCCCCCAATCAAATAAGAATCATTCTTTCCCCCCTGCTTTTCCCTCTGTACTCAACAACATGACCCCTTCCCTTTACTCCCTCCATCCTCTGCTCCTGTCCCTGGAGCGGGGTGGGGTGGGGAGGAGGATGCAGAGCTGTTTCTGTCCCATTCCAGCTGGGCTGTGCATGCAGGCCATTTTAGCCAGAGACAGCAGTGGCAGCAGCATTAGTAGTGCATGGGTTTCCTTCCCCTATGCCTGCTTCTAGCTGTCCGGGAACACTCAGGGGGACCAGGCAGGGAAGAAGACACTGCCTATTGCTGCCGCTGTCCCCAGCTGAGGCTGCTTCACTGTGGAGCCCAACTGGAGCGGGACAGGAACAACTGTGAAACCTCCAGGTCAGTGAGGACAGTGGCAGCAATGGATAGGGGAGCAGCATAACGGGAGGAGATGGGATGTGCCACAGAGGAGAAGGGAGCAGGGGGAAGGCTTACATTCTTTGCAGATTAATTAAAAGGCCCTGACTGCTGCTCCATCAACTAACAGCAGGGTCCACCTTCTCTGGATCTAGCGCTGAAAGCAGCCTTCATTGT
The DNA here is from genome assembly GCF_000455745.1 of Alligator sinensis. Lineage (NCBI taxonomy): Eukaryota > Metazoa > Chordata > Crocodylia > Alligatoridae > Alligator > Alligator sinensis. Next base: position 369,579 of record NW_005842935.1, read on the forward strand.
GTTCCATCTTCTGTGGCTGTGATTGATTGGAACCAATGTGTTTTTCTCTTACGTGTTTGTGGGCCTTGTGAGTGAAATGCCTATTCTTTTACTCTTTCCAGAGACACATAGCAATGACAAGGAGGCTTGGGGAGTGATCAAGTGGAGAGAATAAAGGGAAGGGCCAGTGGATTAATCTGCATGGGATCCACTAGCCATTGCTTCCTCATAGAGCATGCCTACTTCAGCTAAACACTGAGAAAAATTCTACCCACTGTTTCTTGCAATATACCCATATACAACTTCAGAGGCAGCTCGGTGGTATGGCTATGCAAGAGTGAAAAAATGCTGGCTTCTAATAGTTAACTGGTGTCCTGTAGGGAATGGCTTCCTTATTTTAAAACATTTTTTTCAAACTTGTCTTTCATACAGAATATGAAATGGAACAGTAGGTGTTTTGGAACCAGAAAGAGAAAACAGTCTCCTGATGTTGCTTAAAATGTAGTTTCATAGGTGCACCATCAATAATGTAACTACAGTTCATAAGGTTCTTAGGCACACAGCTTTAGTACACATGCAAGGCAACTGGATTGACAAGACAGACCATGATGGCTCCAAAGGGTCAATAAAACATGCACCATGAAGGATTTACACAATAGACAGTAATGGCTTCTTTGGAGCTGTTACGGTCTATTGGGTCAATAATAATCCACTTTTTAAAGAGTGCCAAAATATGAATTTACACAACAGGCCATAATGGCTCCTGATCTATCAGATAAATGATACGAATTATCAACATTAGTGCCTACACTGCAATGTACATTTACCTATTATAGTGGCCAGAGTAAATAATACATGCTCCAAAATATGCGTTCATTTTTAAGACTGACTTCTAAAACATCTCAACACAATACAAAAAAAAAGCAAAAACTATAATGATTAAAGCGGTGATAGATATCAGTGCATGTCAAGAAGGATAATGCTGAGGCTGCAGTTCTGTTTTAAATGCAAGTTACTGTGGGTTTGTTTTAGTACTGTTAATTAAATAATTTATTAAGCATATCTTAGCTGTCTTTTGGTTATTTGCCTTACAAACTTAGGTTCCTGGCCTGCAAAGCATTTCTTGCATGAGTTACCCATTAAGTCCCACTGTACCCAGTAAAATAACTTAGGTGAGTAAGAACTTATTTGGTGAGTGATTGTTTGCAAGATCAAGATTAACAATCTCTTTAAATAGCTCATGTTCTATTTGGATTCATCTGTCTGGATAGTAGTTGTCTATGTGGTGCAAACATCTTTGTTTTTCTCTGTCTCATCTTATAAATAAGAGATAGAAAGCCTAAAAATATTTAATTTATACCAGCAGGTGGAGACATACAGTAACATCTCCAAAAATAACAAAACTTTACAGCAAATAGAGAGAAAACACAAGGTACACTAAAATGAAATATGCATTGAAGAAGGAAATAATGAAAAGTGTCTCTCAGCAAAATATTAAGTGATGTTATTTCATTTCATCTAATGAAAAAAAAGAGTATGTGTAAAGCATTATAAGTCATTTGTTTTCCTTGTTCCTGTGCTATATTTTTTGTTAAAATTAAATATTTGGCTTAGTTGTAGAGTACACTTTTAATTTAGAAAAGAAAATTCTATTAAAATAGCATCCACAGAAAGCTGTCAGAAAGCTCTCAGTATGCCTACTGCAATAAACATAATCAAAAGGGCAGGTGCGCTCATGCCTACAATGCTGTGGTGGAAAATTCACGTATACATACTTAGCCAAGTCCTTTCAAACAGAAGTGTGAATAGTTGTTGTTTTGCAGCAGTCTCTGGCTGCCCTATGCTCTTTTGAAGCAGGTGCTCACAGTCAAGTATACTCACTTGAAAGGGCCCTTTAGTTAAACACACATGCATACTACACACATGCTCACGTGCGCATGCATGCGCGGGCGCACACGCGCACACACGCACACGCACACACACACACACACACATTACAGTTTAATCACACGAGGCCAAAGCCATTGCTCTTGTATCTTCAAAAACAAAATAATTTAACATTCAAAGAAGCTGACGAGCAAATAATTCTTGGATTCTATCCTATTTTTGACATATTATTTAAAAATATCTTCTCTGAAGGTATGGGTCTATCATCTTCCATTTCTATTCAGATTATAGGTACTAGCTACCTGTAATTGCTCAGTGTGTGTGGTCTGTGCTTATAGAATTCCTTACCTTCGATATCATGTCCTCTGGAAAATTTTGGGGTGTTTGCAGCATCTGAAGTATGATAACTTAACACAGTAAAATATGAGTCTTGCCTTGCTTAGCAGGGAGCTGAGAGCAGAATAGCAATATAGAAATGCTGAGGATTTTTATTTTTTTATTTTTTTTACTTTTGCAGTGTCTGTTTCCTGCAAATATCTGCCATCTACAATATTGACTGGTTTATCAGGCAGCAGGTATCTCTATCAGTCTATCTCGAATTGTCATCCAACAGAAGATTAAATGCTGCCTGCCTCCTTCTTGTGATTTTTTCAGTCTTCACATCACAAAGTTTTCAATCAAATTTCAGCAGTGTACATTTAGCTCAGAGAACTCACGGTACTTATCTTCCTAAAGCAGGTGATTTAGACTGTGTTTACCTTGTACAATTCCAAGATATCTCTCAGCAAACCTGTCCACATTTAGGCCTTGAAATGGTTCCCAAGTTCTTTTTTCCTTTCTCTGTCTCTTCTGCAGCTCTCTCCACAACCAGGCTACTAGCCAAACAACAACAACAACAAAGATCCTGAATAACAGACAAGTGCCAGTTTTCAGAAGAGTTATATCAGTGCAGCAACCTTGCATTGTTAGTTTTTAAAATGAAAAGCAACATAACCATATACAGCATTGTTCTAAAGAGCTTCCTCATTAATAATCTTTTGAATGCACTTATCACAGTTGCGGTTTCAGCTCATGAATCAGCTCAGGCATGAGGAGGATGTCAGCTGTGCACATTTCTTGCTTTACATCAGATACCTGAGGAAGCTGTGGTCTGTTAGGTATCCTGGAAAATAAACTACAGCTCCATTTGTAAGGAATTCAGTATGAACAAGCTGACATTAAAAAAAGGACTTCTTTGCCAATTAACATATTTTCCACATGGGGTTTTGATAAACAGACTAACTAGATTCTGAAGAAACATAAACTCGAAGATAGAGAATTCGGAAAGGTTAATTCCAGTGATCACAAAGCCAGGGTGGAATTGTTGTCTTGTGTTCTATATAAAATAATAATAGTATAAATAGAAGTAAAATGACTTTCCCAAGGACCTGTGATAGGTGACTGGTGGAGAATCAGGAATTGTTAACTAATTCTCTAACCTACAGAGATTTTAGTCTGCCCTGGCTTCAGTCAGTGTTAAGACCAGGCATGAGATCCTTATACTTAATCCACCCCTGTGTGGGAGAAAAGGCTTGGTATGATGTAAAAGGGCCTTAAAAGCTGTAGTGGTAGCTAGGGAGAAGTCTCACACTGCAGGCATTGTGGAGAATGGCTGCAGGCAGATTTCTAGGGATGCTTTAGCAGCTATAGAGGAGAACCTGGTGGAGTGAAGCTGCTGTATCCTTTGCTGCAGAGACCCCAAACAGCACTGTCATGTAGAAACTGCCCTTAGTATGACTACTGGGACTGTTTAAGATGCCATTGTCTTCCCAGACTGGCTGGGAGCTAGTCCAGCCCTCAACTGCAGCATATGACTGGCAATCCAAAAATCCAAGAGAAATGTCTAGCAGCTTGAAGGAAAGTGGATTCAGGGCTGCCATCTTTGTTCACCCACACCTTCTGAGCCAGGCATTTGGTTACAGGAGCTCTGTAATGCCAGAGAATTTCCATCTAGCAAAGGAAATCATCAAAAGGCAGGATTCACTAGTTTTAATCTACTATATACTGCCAGTGTGGCACAAAGGAGAGTTAAGTGACATGAGAATTGGCCCACCTGTTTGCTCATGAATGCCTGTGGCTCTCATTTAGTGTTAATGAAATCAATGTGAACACATCAAAGGGAAAAATATGCTGAGAAGTAAAAATCAGTGACTGGCCATTGTTAAATCAGCCAAGTTGACTATGTGAACCTAATTTTCCTCCTGTATATGCAAACTGAAAAGTAAATTGAAGTGCTAGGTGTGAAACAATCGCTTTGCTGCTGGACATGGAAAAAATTATTACTTTGTTTCTATTACTTCTGTCCCTCTGTGTCAGATTTTCCCTTCCACTTCCATAAGTGAAGCTCAGTAAAAAAGCAGTGCCCTACTTGGGGGGAGAGGGAAAGGTTGTGGCATACAGCCTCTTTCACTCCAGCCTTAAAGAACCTCTCCTATGAGCCCTGTGCAGTGCTAAGAGCCTGTAGGAGAAGGGGTAAGTAAGAGGTTGATGGCATACCATTCTCCATAACATTGTTGTCTTCAGCTCTCTAGAGGGTCCCAGGTATGAGTTAATGTATTAACTTTCACAAGGACAGCAACATTTCCTTCCCTCAATAGTGTCTTCAAGGTGCCTATCAGACCCAAAAGGGTATGTGGGAGCGGGGGGCTGGGAAACAGAGTAGATATTCAGTATCAGGGATACCAACTGTCCATAAATTTATAAATTTATGGACAGTCTGAAAAATCAAGTAAAAAACTCCTGTCCATAAAGTCAGTAAGAAACTTCTGCCCACTAAAACTGGGAAGCCACCCGAGCATCAATCAAGCTCCATGATCAGAAAGAAGCTGTTGAAGTACAGATGGAGCATAGCAGCACCACCTGGTGTGCAGGAGCACCAGCACTGCCAGGTTATCTAAACCCTTTGTTCCCAGCCTCCTCTCCCCAGTGGTGTGGGCAGACTGCTCTGTGGGAGCCTCCAGGGACTTTCAGTCTCCAAAGCAGGCAAGAATCCCTGTCCCCCTCTTCTCCATGCTCAGAGGCAAGTCTCCTGTCCTTCCCATCTCCACCCCTTTAGCCCCTCCCCTGCCTACGACTGCTGGTTTCCCTATTCTTCCAGGGGCGGGGGAAGCTTCAGAGCCCCTCCTGCCAGGCTGCATGGAGGCTGGGTTCAGATGGGGGCAGCAGCAGCAGTGGTCGTGTGCCTACTCCAGGGGACCAGGCAGGGAGGAAAAACCTGTTCATAGTCACTGCTGCTGTTGCTGGCTTCAGGTGATCCCAGGCCCTGCATATTGCAGCAGGAGTATGCAGGAGTGGCTCTAGAGCACTCCTTGCCCCTGGGACAGGGAAAGCAGCAGCAGGCCAGGGAAGGGGCCATGTTTTTGAGCACGGAGGGTTGAGCGTGGAGGGGGGAAAGGGAGATTCCTGCTTTGGAGAATTAAAAAGTTCCCAGTTGCTGGTCCTGCAGTGGAGTCCAATCTGAAAGGGTGGGGGTGCAGCCTGCCACTGTACCCCATCTGGATTCTCCCCACTCATCTCACAGGTAAGCAGCTAATCATTGGAATCTGTGCCAGGATGGGGAAGCAAGGCTAGTGGGGGCAAGGCTGGAGGCATGAATGCCGTGTGCCCTGCAGGTGGCGGCAGGAGTGTGGTGGCGGTATGTGGGGAACTCCTGCAGGCAGCCGCGGTGCTGTTGGTGGTGGGGGGGATGTGGTGAACGCTGACCTGCAGTCAGTGACCGCCCACAGACGTTTGACAGCAGTGGCCGGTGGCGATCACGGATTGCCCGCAGACGCTGCTGGTGCTATTGGCAGTGAGGGAGGTGGGTGGCAAGCATGGACAGCCTGAAGGTGCCATCAGCAGTGTCAGTGGTGCCTTGTTGTAGGGGGTGCGCCGCCACACTCGGGAGGTGCACATGCACCTGCATGCACCCCCTACGTATTGCCAATGGCTGGGGGTGGGCTTTGGGGAGGGGGTGGGGAGGCAGAGACAGCATGATGCAGGGTGAGATTAGGAGGTTTGGGGCCTGGTGGCACATTATAAAACCACTTTTGTAGTCGAGAAGGGCTGCCAAACCAAGGATTTTTTTTATGACCATCTGCAAAATTTTTACTGACTATTTTTCTGTTTGTTAAATCACTGTTTAATTTCAGTTAGGGTCAATCTTCCTCCAACTACAAGTTTCCCTCACTTTATGCTGTATGTGCATTCCTGGAAAATGGTGCATAACTTGAATTCACATAAAGGGAACCCACTTTACAGTGTAACAAATAGGGATATATTCCAAGACCTGTGCTGTATTTCAAGACCCCCAGACCTATATCTACCACTTTTACAAGCCAATTTTGATACTCACCAACAGCAGACAGTACACACAAGCATAGGGTGGTAGTGAATGTTACCACAATGGGGACGGCAACTACAGAAACACATCACAAACAATGAGTGAGGAGCACAGATGCACACAGGAGACTATATTTTGGTGCACATCACTCCCACAATGCACCGCAGAAAGCAGCTAAAGGCAGGCTTCTACCACACCGATTGCATAAGAGTAAATTTACCTCCCATATAATAAATTTTTGGTATAAAAAGGGTCATCACATAAGAACAAATTCACACATACAGAACCCACAAAAGTGAGGAAAACCTGTAGTCGTGTTATGTTACATATATATGAACAGCTGTCTTTTTAAACCATCTTTATGGCAAGTCCTTTGTGATTTTAGGTGGGGCTGGTAGTATTACCTATATTTAAGATTACATAGCTCTTCCTGTTTTAGAAACCTGTCTTCAGTTGCTTGTAACTGTCAGATAACAGCATTTGGGCTAAAGGTCCATGATGGGTATCTACCTCAGGTTTATATGATCACTGATTTCATCCTGTGGGACCAGAGGGACCTGGTACTGTCCAACCTTTTTGTTCTGTGGGACAGATGGACAATACCAGGTCCCTCTGTGGGGTGGATCTAGCCAATGGGCCTGATCTAGCTGTGGGGGGTTGTTTAGCCTGACCCTTATCTCTGCTGAGGATGAGGTGGGGGACAAGGGGGAGCTGGGCTCAGACTGGACAATCTAGACATGGGGTAGGAGGAGACTACACCCTGGTCCTGGTCCCAGTCCAGATGTGTGGGAGGAGGGAAGGGGTTGGGGATGGAGTGGCCCTTATCTGGACATGGTGGGGGAGCAGCCAAGTCCTGATCCTGATCCTGGTCTGGATGTGCAGAGTAGGGGCAGGGTGGCCCAGTCTAGATGCACCTGGAGGGAGTATGGGCAGAGCAGCTTCAATCCAGACATGCACAAGGCAGAGAGGGAAAGAACCCAGCCCCAGTCTGGTTGCACGATGGCCAGGCTAGAGCAAGGCATTTTGGCTCTGATCCGGATGTGGGGATGGGGTTAGGGCTAGTGTAAAGGGAGCAGCCCTGCCTGATCTGGCAGGCTGCATCCCCATGAGCAGAGGCATGTGGTTGCCATGGCACAAATTCATGCCACTGCTTTTTTCCCCAGTGCGTGCCTCTGCACGTGGCGTTAGCACAAGAAAAAATGCTCTGGGTAGGGTAGGGGAGGCTGGGGCCAGGCTGGGGGCCTCCTGGGGCTCCAGCAGTGGTGATCTGGGAACGCAGAGCCTGGCTGGCAGCTAGAGCGTGGCTCTGGCTGGCCAGGCTCTGGTTTCAGGCGGTGCACACTGCTGCCACATGTGCTGCCCCACATTTTTCAGGCACAGGTTTTTTTGACACCAGGATTTCCTGGTGTCAGAAAAACCCACTGCACTGCAAATTTGCAGTGTGGTGATCATCTGCATGTGTGGCATGTGCACGTTGTGGAGGTGCAGATGGGTCTGCAGTGCAACAAACTGCATGTGTGCACTCATCTGGACATGTCCGCAGGGAGCAGATCCAACCCTGATCCTGCTGCCTGGGTGAGGCTAGATCCAGCTGTGTGGAGTTTCCACTGCTCCCCCTGCCAACTTTTCTGACCTGTGGGGATCCCCATGGGTTGGATGTCATGGCTCCATGGGCCAGAAATTAAACACCCCTGAGATAAATAAGAGTGTGTGATCATGCATATATACAAAGTAGAGTGTATGGATTGGAATTACACAAGCAGTCTTAATTCTGACAATTTTTACTGTTTGGATGTTGACTTCCTTTAATGTAGTATTTTTGTGTAATTTATTGTGCTTTAGCAGTTGATAAAAGTGAATGTTTCCTTTAACACACTGAGGGTGGAAGAAGAGCATGTAGGTTGGGATGTGAGTGGGACCTGGTAACAAAAAGTCTGAGATACTGGGATTTGGGCCATACTATTGCTGTTTGAGCTGCTCCCACTAAAACAAAGCTGGGGTTTCTTTTATAAGCAAGGATTTTTGTAGTTGAATATTTTGCACTCATAATATCACCTTTCCTTTTGGGCTATCATCACAAACCAACAAGCCCCAAACCCCAGGATATTTTCCATCCTAATTAATTCTCCCAATACCTTTCTGCAATAAATGCATTGAACAGCTGGAGGAAACCGAAAGAAAAAATGACTGGAGCAAAATGCATCTTACTAGTCATCAAATCAGATGCAAATACCAATCAGGAGTACCAGGGGAAAAAAAGCCCATACTAGAACCTGAAATGCATAACATTAATTTGTGGAAGGTATCCTAAATCTTTAATCAGAGTGTTTTATTTTCATTGTAAGTTTTGTTAGGTGTTGATTCACGTATCCAGCTCTTTCAGTGCTTTGGAAAATACATGTATTTTACTTTGACAAATAAATTAACCTGTGGTTACTTTATCAGTGTGTTTTGTGTCATAGTTCTAATTTCCCGTTCACTAGATTGGGATGCAATGATTTCACGACAATGTCAGCACAGGTCTATGGAAAAGACATTATGGTGTCAAAATGAAATGAAACAATGTTAATTTGTCTATGGAAACTGTGTTACTCTGCCAAATTGAAACATAACCCTTAACTCAGCCACCTTGAGACTTGGCATTGTAGTAAGAGCAGCAGACCCCACAACACTGGGTGATTTTTACAACAGTGCACTGGGAAACTACAAATCTGGGTTAAATATTACAGAAGGTAAGACTATTTGTTCTCTTCTACAGAATCACAACTGTATAGCATTTCCTAAGGTTATAGGAACCTTTCATAAAGGGCCACATGTGTAGCAATGCCTAAAGCACAAGAAGAGAGTGGGAAGGGAGTAAAAACCCTTTGGCAGCCTCTAAGTCAGACTTCCTTTGGCTTTCGTTGGTTCACAGCATGTCTCATTTCTAACATTATATTAATGCATCTTTTTGGGAGTGAAACAGTATTAGGTTTTACAATGTTCACAGCACCTAACCAACATCTGGGACATCTGAGCTCAAATTAAGCAATGTTCTAAATCCAATTTGGATTCTAATTCCACCAGGACATAACATTTCTAGTAAAACTAGAATTTGAACATCAACCAGAATCCAGAGTGCAGGGAATACAATAATGGAGAAGGGCACTAAGCACTCTGAAATCAAAACACAAAAGTTGAGGGAAGGAGGGAGAAATAATATACATTATTTGTAATTACACACCCACCCACCCATATGCATCTATTCCCTCCACTGTTAGCAGTTATTGAGTTACAGAATCTATTTCTCAACTGTAGTTTTGTCTTTCATTTTATGTTCCTGGACAGCACAGCCACCTTTGAAAAATGGCAATCCTTGATCTTTTGCCCCAGGGCTAACATCAGCAGATGTCCTTTAGTTTCTCTTTCCATATTCAGTCCCCCTTACCTTCTAAAGCAGGAGTGTACTTTCTGAAACTGACAGGTGTTTCTCTTGTGTTGCATGGAGATGGATTTAGGCTATATGTGACCTGGAATCATCAAAATAGGGGGCCTCTAGACCGTCTCTCTGATTGGTGGGAGGGGAAGAGGCTGTTGTGACCTCTGTATTCCTGTGAAAACTGACATATCACACTAATCACATATTACACAGTAATTTTGGGTGGCTCCTGGAGCTCTTAACTCATGGATTGTCTGCATATTAACACCTTAAAGTGGTTTTAAGCATTTGTTAAGTGACTTAAAGTTAGGCCACTTCAGGGCAGGATTGTCTCTGTACCGGACTACCCAGCTTGTGTTCCATTAAGGTGCTGTCCCCATAGATGTGCTACCCAAGTCGAGGTCTTCCAGTATCCCAGGATCTCTCTCACTCCTGCCCCTAGAACAGGGCTGGAAGCCCTCACCCACAAGCCCTCTATTGGCAGCTCACAGCTACAGCTCCTAGTTGTGCCTCTGTTAATCAGGCCTCTAGTGGCAAGTCAAAACTCTGCAGATGGGGGACAGTTAGAGGTTTTTAGACTAAGAGTTTGACTGCTCCAAACTTCAAGCTAGCACTAACACTGATCAACATTTGTGCAGCTTACAGCATAAGGTGTAACCAGGCCCTTAAGATACCACAGAAAGGAAGGATGGTCGAGTGGGAAGATTGAGGAGAACTGCTTTTAATTCCCTGCTTGGGAAATCTATATGTTTTGTAGGTGGTCTTGGTCACTTATATTATACCTATATTGGAAAGTTATTATCCCTGGCACTGGACCCCATGCTGTTCAGAGTTGCCTTAGGCCCCTGAAAGATGTTACACTTAAGATGTGATTAACTGGGTAATCGTGTCTTAAGCAGTGACCTGGCCATATGTTCATTCAATTAATGATGTGATAAAACAGGGAACAAGCCACAAAGCTATTACACAAAATATGTGTAACTTTGTTTATACAGTTTACGGGGGATGGCAGAAAGGCTGCTCCTCATGATTCTAGGGGCAGGAGCAGCAGCAGCAGCCTAAACCATGCAGTAGCAGTTGGGTTATGGGAACATAATATTCTCCATCTCTCACCAGTCCTCCAACGCTGCTGCCCAAAGCATCATACTTATACAAAATATGTTTAACTTTGTGGTTTGTTCCCAGCATACCTTAAATTGAATGTGGTCCCAGCCTCCAGAGCATACTGGAGTCCTTCAAGACTCTGGTATGCACCCAAAGCTGGGAGCACTGGTCAAGTGATTGGGGGTCCCAGCCAGGTGCATACAGGGGAGCCCTTGGCTCTGATCCAGTCCTGCAGCTCGGCATGCTGGGCAGCCGAATGGGGCTCCCAGCTGCAGGAGCACATCAAGGGCTCCCCTGCATTCTGGCTGCTGGCAGCCCTGATCACAGCCGACCAGGACTCCCATCTATGGGAGCACATGGGAACCCAGCTTGCTACTTGCTGGTGCAGGGGGAGCCCAGGATCACGATCCCAGGCTCCCCTTGCTCCAGTAATATGGTACAATTGGGATCACACCCCCCCGATCTCATCATCGTGTCTCAGATCCCATCATGCTTTTCATTTAATGTCTGTCAGTGCTTCTTGCCAGCCTGTGTATTGCTACCTGAAGAGGGGAGAGCATTGAAGACCTTTCCTCATAGGCAGGCCAAAATCCCAATGGGGAACATAGTCCTTGTTTCCTCATAGCAATCCTTCTCATCACCAGTTCAAAAGAACACCTTGCCCAGGTACAGAGGGGAGTGTGTTGCCATGCCCCCATAGGCAGCCAAGCTACCGCTATGTCATGTTTACTAAGGAGCCTCCAGAGGAGGTTTGGGCGACTCAAACACAATTCTTTCTGACACTTCCAACTACAGCTGAGCTGCCCTGCACCCTCTCCACTATGCCTTATGGCACCAAACAGGATGCTACCCTTCAACATGAATGTAGAGGAGGATAGGTGAACAAAGCACACTCACTTTCTGCAGCTACTAAATGCTTCACCTGCAGAAGAAAAAGGCTTCTTAAGGGCTCTTGACCCAACACCACTGAAGACAATGTAGTAAAAGACTCCCTAAAAGAGATTCCAAATCTCCCTCTTTCCTGCAGATGACTGAGGTGCCTAGGTATAACTCTTGGTGAAACCCTTTGTCAGAAGGTCACTATTAAAATAAATCAAATCTGCACCTGCTGTTATCAAATGAGGAAACCAAATTTAAAACTACTTCATGGGATTCCTCTTCTGTGTAGGTGCTACTTAATATGAGTGAGGTTTTTTAAAACTTGGATCCATTATGAAAATAAAGAAAGAAACCCTTCACTCCAGGATTCCCTCTCTTCATTTTTTCTCTTCTCTTTTTATTTTTTATTTTAATAAGTAGAATGGACATCTGGCTGCCAGGTTTATACTTCCCTACAGGCATTGAACAACATCATTGTTTGAACGTATTCCTTAGAGGTTGACATTAGGTAGATTTATCTGCTTTCCTCCAGTAAATGAGAGCATTCCAAAAATGGTATGGAGAGAATAAACCACAGATTAATTGCACAAATTATTTTAAATATCTTACACATTTGGGGCAATGCTTACATTATACTGTAATTGAGAGTGCTGGTATGTGAAATGCCTTCATGTGGTAAGCAACATTTCATGATGATGACTTCCGTGTACTTCTATTTAAAAATAGCAGTATCTATTTAGAATAGATATGTCAGAATTATTTTAAGAAAAAAAAAAAACATTGGTCTACAGCCCTATGATCTAATAGGTTAGCATTTGTTTGGTTAGAACTAAAACAGCCGCACTTAAGTAGAATAGAAAATTTTCAAAATAGCTAGCAGGAAAATCTGCATCAACAACAAACCTTTTCTTCACCCAACTAATGATATTAATACTTCTTTGTTCTCGCCTACTTAAACGCACCTCAACCAGACTCTCCTGTCAAAGGCCTGGTAGGATAGATAGCAAAATGTCCTGACAGACAACAGACTCAGATAGTGGCAGAAGGTATACCTTAAGTCAAGGGTCATTCATGGTAAATGCCCAACTGCCAGGCCATTTTCATTTGAAATAAAGCTAAATTATTATATGTGGATAAGTATATGCATTTTAGAAGAAGTGACTAAGGGGCTTAGGACCCAAATGCTTTATAATGTAGCCATAGCCAGTGCATTGAATTACTGTCAGAAATGAAATGGAAGCTAAAGCAACTCTTAAAGCATATTTCCCATCCGGTTTGAAACATTCTGATTCTCTTGTTGTTGTCAACTTAAAACATGGCAGAGGAACGGTGGCTGAGAAATGCCTGGGGCTGGCCCTGTGAAAATTTATTCAGCTTTTCCTATGTTTCTATTGGTGTATGTATATAAATCCCATGGTATAGAACTTTCATGCAAAGGGTTTCAAATGGTTATTCAACAGGTTATATATATGTATATAAGTGAGTATGTGTATGTATGTATGTATGTGTATATATGTGAATTGGAGGTCATGTGTTGTGCAGGCAAATAGAATAGCTATTGTTTAATGAGATATCTTAATAATGAAAGCATCAGCTGCACCTTTTTCTGAACATCCCCTCTAGGACATTTACTGAGCTAAAAATGAAAGAACAGTGAATTTTTGAACAAAATATTTTCAGGTGCTTTTTAAGAAATGGCATTGTACCACAATATGCATTTAAAGTGAAGGGCAGGTGAACGTTTGGTCCCACTGAAGTCAATGGTAAAACTTCAAGACGTAGACATAACACATTTTTCATCTTTAAATATACAAGAATTTTTGAGATCTTTTAACTATTTTCTGATTTTCTCTCTCTGCAATCTATGGTGCTCCCATCATGACTTCTAAGAATATATACAATATGTTTTGAGCCTTTTGCACACTCTGTCATCCCATCCTCAGAATTGAAAAAAGAGCCCACAAGGTAAATAAAAATATGGTATTGCAAGGAATGAAGAGAACCCTTTTTGTCAACTTTTACTTTCCTGCCTAATAAAAATAAAATGCATGGATGAGATCCTGTCCTTTTGAAGGAAAGGGAGGTTTTGCCATTGGGCCAGCAGTTCACCTCATCATCTTTTTAAAAAAAATATGTAGCACAAACGTATTCTAACAATAAAGAAATGAATAAAAGAAAGAACAGAAAGCAACTCAAATGTAGCTGCCACAATTCTTGAGATAATTCTTTCAAATATCTCTTAATATTCTAGACCATAATCTAAACTTATGTCCACATAACAAATAACAGTCCTTTGAAATAACTGAGGAACTGTAAAGGCATTAAGAAAATGTGCCATTAAGAAGAGAATTGTAGAGTTTCCTATGAAAAAGATTCACAGTGTACATACTTCCACATGTTCAGAGAAATGATTAAAACATTTATAGCTCTTGTAATTGGTCTCTTTCAATTTAAAAATATAGTTTTTTTTTTAAACAGATACATTTCTCTGCTTTCCTTTGTCTACAGTACCATTAATGAAATTAATTTTTTTTTCAGTTGCAGAAGGCAGAAAACAGATGTGTTTAAGGGATTTTAGCCATGAAACATGACTGGTCATCTAGCTATCAGGAAACCCATACCTGAACTGAAGGGTCCATCATATGAGACCCAATCCTGCAAAATTGTTCTGACCACTCTTGCCTTAGTAACTAACTGACATGGCAGTTGGGGTTGTTCTTCCTGTCAAATAATATTTCTGTATGCCAGTATCCTGACTACTACAGAGTGCCTGAGTATTTCTTGTTGTACATTTCTACCTCCTCAGAGTTCACTGTAATAAACCTTCAGTAATAAACCCACATGACCTTGTAGTCAGTGTACATATGGGTCACTAACAGGCTGGTCTTACAAACCAAAATCACTTTTGACATCTACAGACCATGAGGTTTGGCCTGGTTTATGGCACGTACCTATATGTTAGCCCAGGGGGAACAAAGAAAGTTTTCCACTACATCTCCAGACAAATTGTTCTTATAAGAATATATGCTGATGTATAGCTTTTTTTCTGCAGTAACTGTCAGTCAGGTCATGTTAGGTTTTCTCCATCTATCATTTTCTTTTATACTGTTAAACGAAAGCTTTAGGTTTTGTTCTAATTGTAAAAGCATATATCAAATTGTGTTATTACTTTTCATAATTCCCTAGGAGAGGGTGTTATACCTTTCCCCCTGTAAATTAGCTTAAGTAGAAATTGTCAATCTGAAATTGACAGGTATTTGTTACAGTCAACAATGCATTGTTCACTTTTTGGTTCATCCACCAACACAGGCACTGCTGTCAGATGTCACAACAGTAGGGAAACTTATTAAACTAGAAAGCGCAATACTATAATATCAAGAATTGAGGGTAAGAGTCTAACAGCCTTTGTGGGCTTGAGTTTAGCAGATTTTGCCCTTAGCTTAACTAACAGCATTTGTCTGTTTTCTCACTGTTAACACTACCAGGGCTGCTTTATGAAGTATTGGTCCCGGAGCTGCCAAATTACAATAAGATGGAGGCAGTAATTAGTCGGGTAACTGTGTTCCTTGCAGTTTCATTGTTGGAAAGGAAGACATATAAGATCTACTGATAGCAAGGTTGCCAACACAAGATTTTATTTTTTTACTGACAACCAAACTTGTTTACAGATATATGTTTTTCCTGACATACTTTTTACATAATGTAAATAATAGGCCCTGGAAAGCAGTAACAAGGGCTAGGTTAAAATTTAAGGCTTTAACACAAACCAAAATCTTACTTGATGGCAGCAATGGATTTATACCATGGTACCGCCACAGATTGATACTCCCAACTGAATCCTGTACTGTGCTGATCCCACCCCCAAAACTTATCCCCACCAGCTTGGCTCCCTCCATCCTAGTATGGACCCTTGCCTACTACCTCTTCCTCCTCCTAGCTCCACAGCTCTGTCCTGGCTGGACCTCCCCACTCTTTATCCCACATCAGGCTTCCTAGGACCCACACAGTTCTGTCTAACTTTGAGATGAGCAGCTGTTAGAGGCAGGTGATAGCCAACAGGATGAAGTGGCAGCACATGGCTTGGGGTGGGAGGCTATTGAGTCTCCCTTGGGCCACAAAGTCTTGAAGGAAAGCTCCCTGCAGGGTTCAGAGCACAAAATGGTGCTGCTCCGCTTTGTTTGTTCATCAGCACTTGCATCCAGCCTCATTACAATGACAGACTTTCAATCCAGGTCACCAGTTCTTAGTTTTTTATGGACAGCTCAATATTTTTTACAGATTCTATGGACAAGCCTTTTTAACCCTTTTCATGGACTGTCTATAAATTTAGGGAGAGTTGGCAATTCTGATTAGTAGTGATTATTTTTCTATTTCTGTATAAAACTCAGATTAGTCAATTAAACCAGAAAGCCTGCACATGCTCACTTGTGCAAGTGTTTTACAGGGCCTACAACCAAATGGTCCCTGTACTACTTTAGAGCAGCCCAAGTCTTGCTTTAAGCTACTCCACCTCTAGCATGTTTTATTAGTATTGAGGTGATGATGTTGCCATGATGGTCCAAGAGGTATGTGAGAGGCATCAATTCTTATGCGTGATTATCTTTAATTGGATGAATTTTATGTTTGGTATAGACATAGGCAATCACCTTTCCGGTATCATAGTACCCTTCCTCAGGCCTCTGAGACATAAAACAGAATTCTTGCTTCCATCTGTAGCAGTCTCATAAGGATCACTGTACTGGCTGAGGGTCAGATTGGGTATTATGAACTCTTTTCCATTTTTACTCCCCACTAATGTCTTCAATTTACACCTTTCTCTTCTGTCTTTTTCCTTATGGAGAGAGAAAATGCAGGTCCTGTGGACCCTGAAATATATGCTTTATGTTCACTGAGAATTCCTCAGTATGACTGGCACGTTCAGGAGTATCCCTCCCCAAAAGTGCTGGAGTTGCAGTGTAGATATAGCATCATTGGGAGAAAGAACCAAAAACTAGAAAGGCAAGAAAGGCTACTAGAAATCATGTGGGCCAAGATATGCTTTATAGTTTCTACAGGACCATCTGTGCTGTGGGGGAAAAAAAAGTATACAAATAATATGAACAAGCCACAAATGTATCCATCTCCATGCTGAAATACTGCTGCTTCCAAGTGAATCTTCATGATGAAATATTCTATACAGTACTTAAAAGACCTCTACCATTCAACAAAGGGAAGTATATCATTTCCTGTAAGTATCACAGCTTGAGAAAAATAGCCAGTGAAAGTTGCATTGTCCTTTTATTTGGATAGGTGTCTTAAAATTTTCATTTGTACAGAATTGAACAAAGTGGTATATGTTCCCAATTCTTTAAGCCAAACACTCCAGGAAAGTTGTCAAGAAAACAGGTGTTTGGGTTTTGTTTTATTGTCTAAGGAGATTTTATTTAAAATGGAGTTCCTTGTAAAGAATACTACATTTTTTTTCCTTCAAATGGACTGGCGCTGAGAATGAAGTAAGGAAAAGAAGTTGAAACACTGAGGGAGAAAGTGAGGTCTGGCAGGCTGGTTTCTCACTAAATGACCTCTTGATAGATCATTTGGGAATCAGGAATGCATGAGATTACCAAGAAATAGGGAGATTTATGGTTCCTTGTTTGGTCTCTTGTCAAGTATTCTTTTTCAGTTGATAATGTGATGGGTAATAGTGAATGGAAATAAAAAGAATGAGCCTCCATGATCCAAAGTATTTTTTTACGTTCTTATAAACCAGTATGTAAAGGAGTTATTTGCATGCTCAGAATATCTGTTTTCATGGTTTCATTTCAACATTTTCTAGTTGCATTTTAAAACAGAAATGTACGTATTAAGAATTTAGGAAGAAACCTTATTAAGGTTTAGGAAGAATATTAATTTGTCATAGTATTCTTTCTAAACCAGAAAAAAATAGTTTTCTTAGGGGAAGTTATTTGTAGATCACATTCAACATGTGAAAGAAATTTTAGAAACTTCTGAAAAGGAACAGTTGGGTTCCCCCAGGCACAACATAAACTTGCTTTTGATAGGTCACCTATAGCCAAAATGTCCCCACATGCCTAAATAGGTAAATATATATGTTTGGTGTCCCAAAGTTCTTGAGGGTTTTCAATGACTGCATGGTTAACCTCCACAACTTTGAACAAATGTCCAAACCAAACTAAACAGCTGAAGAACTGAGGTTTGCCACTGTTCATGTTACCCAGAATGAATATTAATAATATGGTATACTAGTGAATTGCTCATCAAGAATGATGAATGAATTTCAAATAACAAAAACAGATAGATTTTACTTTTTATATTTATTAAAATAAATTAAATATTTATAAAACAAATAAATCAGTCTGTACATTTGAAGATACTAATCCCTTCCTGCACTTGCTCTTATCCAGCGGGCTGGAGGCGCACCCACCCATGCTGCTGCCTGGCTGCCTCTTTGCTGGGCATGAGCAGGTGAGCACTTAGACTGGATTAATTGCATGTATTAATACAGGCTGGGGACTGATTAGCTGTTTGGGTAACCTGCTCCAGTGCTTTACTACCCTACTAGTGAGAGAGTTTTTCCTAATATCTAACCTACACTTCTCTTGCTGCAACACGAGACCACTGTTCCTTGTTCTGTCATCTGCCACTACTGAAAACACCTGTGGTAAAACAATGAATTGAACTTTGCCAATTGGTTTTGACTTGTCAAAAATTGAATGTTAATAAGCTTGCCTTAGATCTTCAATAGAATTCAAAGGATAAATATTCAAAATTTAGCTTCCAGTTTTGGACCTCATGTATAATTTTACATAGATTTCTGAGCAATTTACTCCCTATAATGTGCATCAGATCATCAAACCCCATTTGCTCTCCATAGACTCCTAATTTGTATAATTAAGGGTTTGCATATGTAATTTCCAATGGGTTTTTTTTAATGCAAGAGCTGGTTTGAATTTCCAGTGCATGTGCAGAAGAGGTACCTTGTTTTGAAAATTTGAACTTAGGATGTTAATTAAAGAAGGACTGACATGGAGCATTTTAAACAAGGAAGTAACCTTTTGCTTAGGGATGCCTTTTCAAAAGTGGAGTTTAATTTTTGGTGTCTTCTGTTTTGGGTGATCGGCTTGTGACACAGAAAACCTGAACAGCCAAACTTACTGACTGGGCACTTGGAAAATATTACTGGTTAGGTACTAGATGAACTGATGAATTGAGCAGCTTTCACATTTTTCTGTTAAAGAATGCCCAAATAATTCTTGTTGAAAGGAATGAAACCACACATTTCAAAGGAATTTTGAAAAAGAAATGAAAAAGTGGTAGGAAAGATAGGGCCTTCCCAAAGGGGAAAATAGAAACATAAATCTTCCTGGGCTACTTAAAGCTCATTTTAAAGCACAATTAAATGATTTGGTGTCTGAAAGGAAAATTAGCTTCCACTTTCCTAATCTTGTACAGTACACACAGCGTATAATATATTTATCTAGCTAGGAGTCCATCAAATACAAATGTAACATACGACAATCCTTCATTTCAGCTCTAACACAGATGGTTATCCCTATAACAAATAAATAGGCAGGCTCAGAATCAAGAAAGGATAAGAAAAATGATAAGCAAAAGCAAAAAGGGGAAAAAAATCTGGTGTAGATGATCTTGTGAGACACTACTTGATCCAACTCTTCTTAAGACCTCATATCTCAAAATCACAGTGGGATAGCAGAGCCTAGGAGCACTTAAGGGGGAATACAAATATGGATAACTGTAACTCAAACTACCTGTTAAACACACAGTCATATAATATCCTGTCAGGTCTCCGTCTCTCAACCCTACAAAGTACTTTCCTTGCTCCTGATGTTCCAAAGAAGTCACTTCTGCCCCTCCAGCTTTTTTATTATTTTTAAAAGGGGAAAACATTCTGCTAAAAAAAAAAATCCCCTGAAATAAGAGTCTCAGTGAAAGAGAGAGGCCTTACAATGTGCTTGAAAGAGATATGATCCCCATTCTATTTTATTCATATATTTGTTCCAGAGTTCATTGCTAATGAGATTATAGATCGATAGAAGTTGCCTGAGCCTATAGAGCAGGGGTCAGCAACATTTTGGGGCAGAATACCAAAAACACCCCCAACTTCAACTTGTAAGATGTTGGCGTGCCGGGGCAGATGGTGGGGGAGCCATGAGGGGCCTGATCCTTCTTGTGGCCATGTAGCCTCAGCCCCTTCCCTGCCATCCACCCAGAGGTGCACATGCCAAGCAAAATGCCTTTGAGTGCCACACTATGGCACACACTCATTCTGGCGGTTGCCTACCCCAGCTATAGAAAGACGGCATTTGGCTCAACTGTAGTTGATTAGGTACCTGTTATATTTTAAAGTGGTATTATATATTCATGCGCACACACAGAGTAGGTTTGAGATGTATACAGTAAATAGCATATGAAATTGTTATCACATCCCATGCAACAGGTTTTCCAGATATAGTATACACATTGGTAATGCAGCGTGGAAGATGCCTTGGTTAAAATGTAGATATCTGCATGCCTAAAACTGAAAACTTGGAATTGACTACTTGATCGTACTGTTCCTACACAGGTGAACAATCTTTAGCTATGTGATGAAGTCTCGTTCATTTGAGTGGTGTTTTTTGACTGAGTAGGAATTAACGAAGGAAGTAGGAACTATTTGGCTAGTCCACAAAATAATAAGATAAAAGCCCGCTTTTCTTAATTTAGCAAGTTTCTTACGTGTTTCAATCCTGGTAATTTGTCCCTGACACAAACAGTATAAAGCGCTTATTATTAATAACAATTTAGTCATTACCAACCTTTACCGTGATGCAAAACACTTCCCATAAGGTTAGTGAATTATTTGAAATGGATTAAATTAGCCTAAGAGGCATTTTTTATTTCAAGTCCTTGCTGAAGGCATAAACAGTTTTAAGGAAAGGTTATTGCAGTGGTGACTAAACTACAGCATGTATGCTACAAGTGGCTCAGGCAGCCTTTGTATAGCACAAAGAAGACCAGGGTGGGGACAAGCAGCACAATGGCAGATAGGACAGAGCGCAGAAAACAGAGTAGCTGCTTGAGCAGGAGAAGAGGATAGAGAGGCACCTGAGAAGGGTGTAAGCACCTGCCAAAAAGGCTGGCCCTCCCTGGGTTAAATATGCCACCCTGAGTTAAGATTTCTCGATTCTCTTGATAGCCCCATCAGGGACTAGAAATGCCTTGTGGACCTTGAGTAAGTCTCCTTGGTACTCTGATGTTCATTTTCTAAGTGCTGCCTACTAGAATATTTAGTACTAGTCAGTGCAACTAAAGTTAAGTATTTATTTGTTCATTTTAGAATGATAATTTATCCAATACATTTACTCATAATGTCTTCAATTAATTTTTACGGCTTTTGCTACAGCCTTTGAACTAAAGAATGACAAATGTATTTTAAAAAATGAACCCAAATCTCTTGACTCTTACTTCAGTGCCTCACTTCAGTGTTCCTTCCCCTTTAAAGTAACCATTTTTATTGCTGCCATGGTTGCAAGTATGGCATACTTCCTATTTCAGAAACGTCCTCTCTGGAGATCAGAGAGATGCTGGAGTGCGAGGTGATATTTTAGTGGGATTCAAAAGCACATTTTGTTTCATGATTTACCGCGTGTTCTCAGAGATATTGTTTCAATTCATAACATCTCTTATTTTTTGGCAATCTTCCTTCCTGGTGCATATACAGTGGAGCAAATCTCTGAATGAGGTTGATGAGATTTGTAATACACCCTGAGTTAATTTAGACAGCAGGTTCTTCCCTTCAACAAAACTGTGGCCCATATACAAGTCAAATCTGTTTTTTTCCTTGGGCAATGATTTATTTCCCTCTTAAATTGGCTGGACCAGTTAGTTTTTTATTTTTATTAAGTCACACTATTCTTAAATGAAACTATTGATTTAAAGTCAGCTTAGTGAGGATTTAATTTGTTTTCAGGGGATTAGAGCAGGTAACATGGGATAATTTTACAATAAAGTGGAATAGAAGCATTCCTTCACATTACCCTCACCTTTTTTTCTTGCCAGGCTGCACAGACATTACAAATTTTCAAGTAAATTGTGAAAATACATTCATAAATCAGGCCTAATTCTTCTGGCTGCTTAAGGGCTATTCTAAGGAATATTTTTCTTTGACCTTGTCTGTGTTTGTCCTTCCTGGACAGTCTCACTGCTTTGATGTTTTACATGCTCACACATACACACGCACATGCACGCACATTGGTGCATGTGCATGCACTATAAATAGGGGCATTTTTAGAGGGAAAAATGCAGCTATGTGTTTTAACTCTGTTGAAATTGCATTGGATACACAGAGATTTCCAAAGCTTTAAAAAAAAATATGGTAACTACACAGATGACAAAAATGGAGTAATCTAAGTTATATCCAACATGTCTGCAAATTGCAAACAGTGGATATTATTTCCACCATGGGTAGTTGCTAATTCTTTATAACCATATGAAATCTTTTCTTTTTTAAATCATATGAAATTGCATCATTTTTTCTTTGGCCTGAATCTACTCTGCGTTCAACAATTTCAGGGGGTTTCTTTGTTCATGTGGGGTCTGCTCCCTCTCCCATTGCATTCAGGGATAAAAATCTCCTTGACTTGAATGGCAGTAGGCTTTTTATTAGGGTGGATGTATCAGCCCATTTCCAGACATTTTTTGGACTGTTTGCTCTTTTTTTGTTGTCGTTCTTCTGTTGATAGCACATCCTTGCAAGGAAACACATTTGGCAAGATAAATATACACAGAGCTCTGCCCACACATACTCACTGATGAAATTCCTCCCATTCCTGTTTTTAACTTGTAGTTACTACACACTTGCTGTGCCTTGTTGTCTGAAAGCAGGTTATGATCAGCACCCATGGTGGCACTGAACAGTGTGGCCCTTTGTAGGTTCCTTGTACTTATGCTGAGCAATGCAGAAATTATGCTGAAGTCAAAAAGACTGCTGTGGTGTAATGTACTACCAAATGTGAGAAAAGAGGGCAGAAATGAATTGTTATCAAGTGAAACTATCAAAACATGCTGGAGATCAGCTGTTCAGGTTACTCAAGCACTAGGAATTGGAAAGCTCCATTTTAAATCAATAGTGCCTTCTACTTAGGAAAGGATGAAGAAAACATAATGGGGAAAAAACCCCAAATCAGGTCTATGCTTGATGCTCACTTTTGGCAGCCTGGCGATGGGGACATTCTTCTATCTGTGACTGCAGCAAGGTATACCCCGTCTATGGTTTGTATCTACACAGAACAAGGTTGATTACAAACTAACAGTTCTCTTGTAAGTAACGTGGAAATAATTTCAGCAAGTCAGCTCTGGCTTCAGTTCTACATATATTTTGAACTAGATGCATATCCTACATATTATTTCTCTATTGCATAATGTGGGATCCTGATTATTAAAGAGAAAGGAGATTTTATGGGGAAAAGTGAATAAACCACGCAGAAACACTCCCTTTTGTTGTATAATAACTAAATTGTTATTAATATTAATATTTTAAAAGAAGAAAAAAAGGCTTTTTGTTTCTGGTTTGTTTGGGGTTTTTTTTTTTTACCTATACTGTACTCCACAATTTTAGGAGATCCACATCTGGAATCCAGAGCATCCCAAGAATCAATCTGTCAGGCCCCAGTCAATTGTAATAGTGCACCTGGGGTAAAATTTTGGCTTATTAGAGTAAGTTGGAATTTTGCCATTCATTTCAACAGGGCCAAGATTTCACCATTGATTTCTAAATTCTCTCTCAACCCTACCAATATATAGGCTGTTGCCTGATTTGGGTAAATGACTAAACAGTGAAGGTTTACAGTAACCCTATGCTAACTCTTGGCCAAAATAAGATGAATTAGAACTCTTCAGCATCACAAATTTGGGCTGAAAAAGCATATCATTTCATAATTTGGCAAATTCTGCAAATAAACCTCTCAAGGCAATGTGTGCAGTGAGAAAAAGTAAGAGCTACAATGATGTCATGGTGCTTGCATTTTTGGCCATTGCTGGCAAATATCTTCTAAGTCAGGGGCAGGCAATTATTTTGGGCAGAGGGCCCCTTACTGAGTTTTGGCAAGCTATTGAGGGCCGCATGACAGGCAGCCCAGGGCAGATAAATATTAATTTTCTAAATTTTTTTAGGGGCCCTGCGGGCCGGATACAATGGCCTGGCGGGCCACCTCCAGCCCCTGGGCCGCATTTTGTCCACCCCTGTTCTGAGTATTTATTAATCTTTTTTTGCTTGTAGGTGCTTTTACAGTTAATATCATAGGCATTGTCTGTCTGTCTGTCTGTCTGTCTGTGTGCGCATGAGGAGGGGTGGGGTGGGGAGAGAAGCAAACAAGACTCCTTTTGAAAATACTCATTCCTACACTGCTTGACTATTTGAAGACCTCCATTAAAAATGTATTTGCCACAATAAATAGTAAATTCCTGTTACCTACTTATCTAGTCAAATCACCCCTTTTGTTGATTCCATTTACAGAAATCCCAAAGGCTATTTTACAGTTGCATCATAAATTGGAAGAAATGAAATTATGAAAATTAAGATGGGGACTCTAATGAAAAAACATGAATACTAAATCACAGTGATTTTTTTGCAGTTCATTTGTTCAGTGCCACTTCATACTGGGTAGTTTGGGATGGAAGGATGTTGGTGGGACTTCTTTACCTCCTGTTATTTTTCTTTTTTCTGCTTCTCCAAACACTCATCTAATTCTTCTTTTATGATTGTGTATATAAATCCCTCTATTGCTAACCCTATTACTGTATTCCATACATTAGCTACTTCCTGTGCATACAAGCCATTTGCTTAAATTCTTTTTGGTCTTGACCCTTCCTTGTCTCATCTTATACCCCAACTTTTTTCATGGTGAACATCAATTAAATAGTCTTAGTGCCAGATGAAATGGATGAAAAGGTCACATATATTTCATTTGAGATGCAAACTTATTTCATAGTTTCATAGTTTTAGGGTCGGAAGGGACCTAATAGATCTTCTAGCCCGACCCCCCGCCAGGGCGGGAGAACAACCCAAAAAAACCCCACAAACCCTAAAAACAAAAACGGGACTCAAATGAGTCCAGCCAGGTAAGTATCCAGCCTCTTCTTAAAGATCCCCAGGGTAGGGGCCAGCACCACCTCCCTTGGAAGTTGGTTCCAGCAACTTAGCTGAAGATGCAATAGATTTTGTCTGCGTGAGGAGTAGGGGGTGGGGGCAAGTGGAGAATGAAACTAAATTCCCAAACTACTGATGAAAATTTAAAATAATAAGCATTCCAAAAGGCATTTGTCATGAGCCATAGTGTTTGGTACCATATAAATAAAATTGTTGCTACGTAGAGAAAAGAAGAAGAAAAGGCAACCTCTGACACTTTTCAGACATCACAGAAGGAGTTTTACAAAGCCAAATATAGATTCACTAGAGTTTCACATAGTTGTGGTACAGAAATCTGGCCATATTTGTCTAATATATTTGTCAAACTCCACTCAAACATCTTAGAATTGAAAGTTTATAGGGCTCAAACATTATTGGGTTCCACTTAGAAACTTCTATTGAAAAAAGCAGGGGAAAAGATCCACTGAAAACTCTGGGGAAAAAAATACAGCTCTCAGCTGGCAGAGTAGAAAACCCATTACTAGAGGCATGGTATGGAAGGAAAATAGGGGGAAAACCAATGTACAGTATATATAAGAGAACCCTTTCTGCCAGTTCAGTTTGGAGATATTATTCAGAATATAACAAGGCTTGCTTTTGGGTAGAACAAACACACACATAGGAACATGCATATATAGCATATCACTATATAATCAAAGCCCAGACTTAAACTGGAGAAAAGATGGACACATGCAACCTTGTTTTGTAAAATATGAACTGTGAAGTTTGATGACCTCTGGCTACCATGGTCCTCTAAACCTTAAAGGTGCAGTAGTACCTGTACAGGGGCCACACTTTAGCCAACAAAACATCTATTAACTTTAATGTGAAATTTACCTTAGTAAGGAAGGTGACATTAAGTGTTTATATAGTAAAGAAAGTTGAACTTGAGTAAAATTGTCTCCCATGCTCAGCATTACAACTGAAGGCTACATTTTCCCTTTTTTTAAAAAGCCACCCCCAAGTTCTTTTTCTCTGAAGATTAAACACAACAAAAGACGTTTTCTGTAAACTGAGGTATGCAGCATAATTCTACCTTCTCTCTGGCTGATGTACTAATGTGTAACTGTAGGGTTTAATTTTACTTTACATTAATCAAAAAACAATAAAGGCCATAAAACCCCCACTAAGAAGCATTTTAAGTTAAGATCCAAAGCGAAACACCCTGGGACTTTGTCTATTGTCTTGTTCAGTCCCCCTGTAAAAAGAACAAGATAGCATGAGAAAGAAAGAAAAATTGAGCCCACATTTTTTGCATAGAGATGGAGAAAACACATAATAAATTAGGGGGAGGAGGGAGTGAAATAAAGGCCAGAGGTAAATGACGTTTAATTGTGTGAGCTGCTCTTCCTCTTGTGGTCCCTGCCAGCTGCTGCTGCTATTGCTACCTTCCTGTTTTAAGATGAAAGCAATGATGGTAGACACGTGCAGACACACAAAAGAACCTATTTGGACTGGCGTGTCAGCTCATCTTTATCAAATGTTGCACAGGTATATTTTGTTGCCATGCTTCATTACCCCAGAATGGCATGCCTGAAATGTTTGTCTCTTCTATAAACCCAATAGCTTTCCCAGTGAGTCACATTTGACAGAGCAATAGACGGGTATTCACTTGCTAGCATACATTTGTAAAGCCCAGACAATTATATATATATATATATAAATAAATATATCTATATATTTATATATTTATATTTAGAGATATAGATATATATAGATCTACACCTCCACATATTGATATATATAAACATATATATATATGTGTATACACACACACATTTTATATGTATATGCACATATATACACACACATTTTATAACTATAATATAATAATAGATATTACAGCATGTATGTAAATATGTCCATTCATTCCCTTGTTCTTAAACACATATGCTACATAAGTAGTATGTTACTTACTTTTGTGTTTGTATGTATATACAGCAATACATTAAAATAAAATGAAACAGAATAGCGATCTGTTTCTCTAAGGTAAATCTAATTTACCTTAGAGAAAACACTAATCAATTAAAGAAAAAGTTTGGTCAAAAATGTGTTTTTACGATAAGAAACAATCAGTCAATACTTTATTTACAGGGCTAATTTTGGCCAGAAATGTTGAAAAACAAGAATTAGTTCAGCCTGGAACTAAAACAATAGCCTGGTTTTTAGGGGAAGAAGATAAGGTCAGTCAGAGGAGGAGTAAGGTATAGGATATTATGGAAGTAAAAGGGCTTTATTCTGTGGACAATGCTATGAGTGAAGAAATCAGTCCCAATATATGCTTCAGGGCTTTTGCACCCATAGAGCCAGCTACTATATGCTGGGTGGATTTACACAGCAATATGAAAGTGTGATTGCAGCAAGGCATACCCCGTCTATGGTTTGTAAATCACTATTACTCTCTATGCTATGGAATCTCATGGGAACCAGAGCTGTTACTACTAACCAGCAGTCAGTTCAGGTTGGTTGTTTGCTTCGGAAGTAGGCACTTACACTGAAATTCAAGGATCTGAGTTCTAGGCTCTGTGTTGACAGAGTGCTAATAAGGGCTCTGATACAACTCTACTGTAATCATTTAGTGTCTTCCATCTTCAAAAACATTGTTATTGCTCCAATAGAGTAGTAAAGAAATGTAATTATTTTGTTTAGATATCAGAACACAAATCATATTTATAATTAAATCAACAACCATAGCAGAAAATGAACAGAGTTAGTGTAGCACATTTCCCAGAATGCTACCAACTAAGGTCAAAGTGCAGATGTGCCCCACCCAGGTAGAAAAAACTCAGCATTAGCTACACCTTGTTGGTAACAGGGAGCTTTTGCTGAGGAAAGCTCATCATAAGTAAGCAGGCTTTCACTTTTATATGGCAAATTCATTGTATAGTATTAACAAATTAGCATTGAGCTTAAAGTGCAAACTTTGATCCAACCTGAAGTTTGTCAGATTGTGGAAGTGTTTGAATATTGGGCTTTGGGAAGTTTATTGTTTGTGCATGTTTTTTACTTTGCTCTAAAGTTGACAAACACAGTAATGGGCAGAGTTCTGCCCTGTTTGCTCTCCTTCATGGCCACTGAGGTTACCAGGGATGAGATTAGAATTTGTATTTCTGCAATCCTTGTCATGTTCTAATTTGAGCAATTATTAATGGGGCTGAATGTGGAAGGTTTGGATAAAATGGCTAGGGACAGACATTAAAAAAGCCTGAATTGTTTCAAACTTTTCAGGTTAGTCTAACCTGACTAGGCTGAACTGGTATGTAACTGCACAGACATTCTTTTTGGACTGAGGAAATGCAGGCACATGCCTGCAATGGCTCAGGCTAGATGCCATGGCGTGCTAGAGCAGCCATCTCTTCCCTTGCATACAGCTGGGAGCAGGGTGGGGGCATGGCCAGGCCCTGGCAGGACGTTCTGATTTGGGAGGTCTACCTGTACCATCCCAGCTTTTCTCCACTCACTGCTTAAGGGGCGGGAGCATTACCAGCCCCCTGCTAGCACTGTGAGGCAAGAGGTAGTGTGCAGTGCATGTATCTGTTGATGATATAGAGCTTTTCAATCTTCCTCCCTGCTTCTTTATACATTCTGCAGCAAACTGACAGGCAAGCATGTCAGCAGGGTACTGATAACAGTGTTTATCACCCCATCAGCAAAACAATAGCATCTCTCCATTAGTTCAAACTCTTCTTAAACAGCTTACTAGCTGACCTGTTGATTAGCTCCAAAAAGCCTTAAGCTGTCAGTGTTCTGTCTGCCTGTCCCAGTGAAATTGGAGACATACACAGACACCGCTCGGCATTAGCTAGCATACGATGTGCCCAGGGTTCGTGGGGCTGGGGTCCATGCTGCGGAAGATGGGAGGGATGTGGGGAGGGAGGGTGGGGGATCCCTACTTGTCCAGCAAGCAGTGAGGGAGGGTAGGGCAGGGGGAAGCCAGGCAGACCCTGCTGTGCCTGCAGTCTCCGCCGGAGCTCTATCCAGGGAGCAGAGGGGGGGGGCTAGCTCTGCTGGGCAGCAGAGAGTCCCAGCCCAGAAGGCATGCTGGGATGCTGGGGGAGGCTGGTTTATCTTAAACTAGCAAGGGGTCTGGGACAGACATTGCATAAACCAGTTTGAGCCAAATTAGTTAAGTCTGATACTGCATTCAACCAGGTTTATCTCAAACTGGTTTCAGCCTTTTTCAAACTGGTTTATGTGCACTGAAAATGTGTTCTCTTATAGGTTTAAACCAGTTTCTGATCACTTAAAGCAGTTTGTGTGTAATGTTTGTTCCTAGCCCATAAGAGCAAATTTGATGAGACTATCTTTAGAGGTGTGAAAATGCTTAACACAATTTTTCCTTATTTTATTCACCTTAGTAATGTCTGATTCTAGACAGAAATGAAAGTGCCACAGCACAATGAGAGGCTGTTCCTGCAATATTCATGAATGGACTGGAAGAAGGAAATAGTGAATTTCTCGTGATAATTCTTTTATATTTCCAGTCAATTTGAGCAGACTGAAGTAGTTCAAATATTATGGTCCAGAGGAGAGGGAATTCTAATTCTGATATTCAGCAATCACCTAGTACCTGTAGGCTCCCTTCCTAAACTTTTCTTGTAATTTAATTTGGATAATGTGATTACGTTCTGTACTGACACTGTGGTATTCTGTTGCTGATGACTTTAAAACTCATGCTATATTTCACTTTAGAGGCAGTATTGGTGGGAGTGTTGCTGTGAGTGAAGTTGCTCGTATGCTGGAATGGTTAGAGCCTAATACCCGTATCCTGAACTTGGGGCTTTTCTTCTTCTAACTAAAGTGTCCAAAAGTAAATTTAGAGTGGAAGTGATGTGACATTTTCTGTAATCATGCTGATTGCTTTGCCTTTATGGAAAATAGCTTTTCTTGCTTCTCTAGTCCATTTAGCTTGTAAGCTGTTCAAGATAGAAACTATTAGTTTGTTCCTAGAACTAGAGGGCCTCTGTCCTGATTTGTCTTTAAGCACTATTATAAAAATATGATAAAGTAAAGGTGGACTTGGAGCTTCTTCTATAACTCTGTGGTTATGTCTGGGTTAAGTGTCTTCCCAGTGGTCTTAAGGACAAGGGTAGATTTGCTTACTGAGAAGCAAACAGATGATTTATAATACAGTGTGAAACACCATTATGTTGATGATATGTCGATATTTTAAAACTATGGGGCCTAAAAAAAAAAAAAGACCTCCCTCTCCCCCAGAAAAATAACAAAAATTTAAGGTAACAAACTGAATGAACTCCAAGAAGAGGAAGTAGTAGAGAAGGAGGTAGAAAATGGTGTGTGTGTGTTATTTCATGTAGCAAGAAAAAGAAGCAACACCTTGGAGGTGAATGATAGATATTATTATAAAAGAGTTGTAGCTCAGGGCAGGTGAGTGGTGTGTTAATGAGGCGGCACTTCCCGCTTTCTGACAGATGACTGTCATTGTTCAAATGCTGCCATCAGACTGATTAATAACTGGGTCATCGTGCCCTGCAGTTGGAGCATACTACTTTCATTCTTCTGATTTCTCCAATCTGCTGACCTGAAGATGACCCAGTAGAGGTGGAGCTGATATTAGCATTCTACTTCCTCCAGAACAAGGCAAAATGATTTTAAAACAACAAACAAAAAACCAAAACAAGCAAAAACCCCTTAAATTGCTGAAGAACCAAATTCCCAGCATCTTTATAGAAATCATTTTTGTGTGACAGTTATATTTTGATAATATTTTTAATCAACTGTTCACGTTTCCTTATACTATATCATCTTAACCTATTTGGGAAAACATATAAGGTATTTTTAGAGTACATAAAGGACCATACAGTGTATACCTGAGTGCTCAGGAGCTTTCAGTTGGACTTTACAGTGTAAGCTGATGTAACATAAAAGTATTTGTTTTACCTTTATAGCATTTCTTCAATGGTCATTAAATTTATACTTCTAAGATCACATGGTAAACTGTGTTTTGACTAGGATGTTGTCCTGAGTGTGTGTGTGTAGGAAATTTATTATTTGTGCAGAATTATCTTTTTAGTAATTCTCCTTTTAAATGTTGTTCAATTACTTCATTCCTTGATTTAAGTGTTTCTGAAACCATTGGAATGATGAGTTTAACTTTCTCTTGCTGTGTACTGGAAGAGTTATTAAATGTATGCATCTGCTTTGAAATGTGGTGCAAAAACAGCTGTTGCTCTAATAGTGATATGAGCCATGGCCTACTAATACTAATTAGTATTTTAATTACTCGATTTCTTGTAACATTGACATGACCAATAGTTATGCGGAATCTTGTCTTATATACATGGCGACAACGTCTCTTTTCTTTTGCTTTATGAAATACAAATCCTTCTATCACAATGGCAGACTATAACATTCTTGCCCCAACTCTGTGTCTTAGTGGCATCACGTTGGATGTATTAGTGCATGCTAACTAAAATGGCAGGGCAGTAGCAGAAGAATGGAAGTACCGAGAATTACAGATTAACTAGGTTTCTTAATTGTTTCATTTTGCAATGTGACATTTCTTTTCTTTAAATTTTAACAAACAGGTATACATTTCTTATATCCTTAATTGTAGATACTATGGCCACGTCCAGACGAGTGCAGCCGTGTGCTATGTGGTGGTGCAGACAGGTCTGTGGAGCCACACACACAGGCATTCCCCACACTGCTACCTTGCAGTGGGAGTGGAGAAAAGAGTGACCTTGGGAGCTCTCGGGGTCAAAAATTGCATGTGGAAAAAAAGCAAGGCAGTGCATATAGTAGCAGTGCAAGCTGCCCAGAACCAGAGCCTGACCCACCAGAGCCACACTACAGCTGCTGGTTAGGCTCCCAGCTGCAGGAACACCATGACTGCAGCTTCCCTGGTCTCTAGAACAAGTTGTGCCCCTATTACTTGTCCCTGCAGAACCAAACGTCTATGCTTCTCTGGACGCAGCCTATGAGTGGAACTTGAAGGGATCTTTTGGGCAACTGCATCCAGACTCCTGCTACCACAAAACATAATAATTTATCAAGCTTCATTAAATTATTTAGGTTTTTTTTGCCTTCGCAACTCCTATTGGAAAACTCTTCCAGAACCTTACTCCACTGCTAGTTAAAAATGTTGTTCTAATTTTTAGCCTAAAACAACAAGATACAACTTTATCATTCCCATTTATTCTATAATTTGTGATATGTCAGAATAGGGTGGACCCTGTAATCTCCTTTTGCCCCTTGTCTTTTTTTTTAATTATACTCTTTCTCCATTTGTTTTCAATATTGCCAAGAGTAAGGTTTAAATTTCATGTGATTTGGTTTTAGAATAATGATATTAAACACAAAATTGTCTTTTAATTTGAAGTCTGTTTTGAATCTTTAGAGTTAATGTTTTCAAGTTTTTCCCCACAACTGTAAACCTGAGCCCTAAGAGACTCATGTGGGGATGGGAAAGGATAGTACTCCACTCCCTCTATAAAGTCAAAACTAACTGTAACCAGACTTACTTATGTAAATTAGGGCCTTGTTTAGGGACTTGTTTACATGAGTTAATTTTAGGCAGCTCCTGGAGCTCTTAACCCAGGGCTTTCCAACTGTTTTCCTCAGCATGACTCCATTTAAACACTGAACATATTTTGTGACCCCAAAATGATGCAGACAAGATCAACATGGAAAGATTAATCCAATTTCCACTTTCTTATCTTGCACTCTTTTCCTTTACTCATTTTCATCCTTGTCATTAGTTTTGCATCTAGAGCTCAAAGCAGAAACTTTTCAGAGAAAAGCATCCATGTTAGATTTCTCTGTCATGTAAAATGTATTTCCGCCAGCCAGTATCAACATACTGATTTACATCAGTTTCCTGTAATCTACAAGCACCTTGCATCAGAGCTGCAACTGTTGTGCTTGGACAAATAACTGCCATGAGTGAGAGTTGCATATTTATAAATAGAAAGTGTATTCATCATAATCGGGTGACACTGTTGAGTGTTTTTGTGACCCCATTTTTTATTGTTGTGACCCCAAATGGGGTTGCAACACCAGGGCTAGGAACCACTGTCTTAACCCCTGAGTTGTCTACACATTAACATCTGAAACTAGTTTTAAGCGCACTATAGGCAGCTTAAAGTTATGCCACCCCAGGGCAGTGTTACCCAGCTTGTGTTTCATAAATGTGTGGCCAATCCCCACAGATGATCTGCCCAGGTTGCCATCCTCCAGCATCCCAGGATGCAGTGTTCCCCTCCCAAGCCTCCTGTTATGTATGGACAAACTTTCCACCCCCCTGAACTTTACTGCCCATGGAGTGGTTCTGGCACCAAGCCAACTCCCGCTATTGAACCTGGGGCTGTGACCTAGGGGTGCAGACCCATGAAAATGCTAGGAAATCTGGTTGTTGCACCAGATGACAAGGCTAACCTATTTAACGATTTCTTTGCCTCCATTTTCCTCAACAGGGACCAGATCAGCCTGTCCGCCAGGACCCCTCAGGCCCCGGGGGAGGTGCGTCCAGGCCTAGGGTCAGTGAGGATCTAGTCAGGGAACTTCTGGAGGGACTGGACATATTTAAATCAGCTGGTCCTGATGACCTCCACCCCAGAGTGCTGAGGGAATTAGCAGAGGTCATTGCGGGACCCCTGGTATGGCTTTACGAGCACTCGTGGTGCTCTGGTGTGGTGTCAGAGGACTGGAAAAGGGCCAATGTGGTTCCCATTTTCAAAAAAGGGAGGAAGGAAGACCCAGGGAACTATAGGCTGGTTAGTCTTACCTCGATCCGAGGTAAACTTTTTGAGAGAATTATCCTGGCGCATGTCCATGAGGGGTCAGCAGGGGAGGTTATGCTTAGGGGCAACCAACACGGGTTCATTAGAGGCAGATCCTGTCAGGCCAACCTGGTGGCCTTCTATGACCAGGTCACAAAATCCTTAGACACAGGGGTAGCAGTGGACGTAGTCTTTCTGGACTTCAGGAAGGCCTTTGACACTGTCTCTCACCCCATTCTCATTAAAAACCTAGGAGACTGTGGCATCAACACCTACACAGTCAAATGGGTCGCTAACTGGCTGGAGGGCCGCACCCAGAGAGTGGTAGTGGACGGGTCATTTTCGACCTGGAGGGATGTGGGCAGTGGGGTCCCCCAGGGCTCAGTCCTGGGACCCGCACTGTTCAACATCTTCATCAGTGACTTGGACGAGGGGGTAAAAAGCACGCTGTTCAAATTCACAGGCGACACTAAGATGTGGGGGGATGTGGTCACGCTAGAAGGGAGGAATAGGCTGCAATCGGACCTGGACAGGTTACAGGGGGGGGCGGATGAGAACAGGATGGGTTTCAACACTGACAAGTGCA
>NW_005842935.1:403746-437749 GCF_000455745.1 Alligator sinensis
TACCTTGTCATGCATCCACAGATGCATCTCAAGCAGGTCCAAGGAGGTGATCCTCCCCCTCTATGCGGCAATGGTCAGGCTGCAGTAGGAGTACTGCATCCAATTCTGGGTGCCACACTTCAGGAGGGACGTGGACAACATGGAGAGGGTCCAGAGGAGGGCCACCCACATGATGAGGGGGCAACAGGGCAGGCCCTATGAGGAGAGGCTAAGGGACCTGAACCTGTTCAGCCTCCACAAGAGAAGGCTGAAGGAGGATCTAGTGGCCTGTTACAAACTAGTCAGGGGGGACCAGCAGGCATTGGGGGAGTCCCTGTTCCCCCGAGCACTATCAGGAGTGACTAGAAATAATGGTCACAAGTTGGCAGAGGGTAGATTTAGACTAGACATCAGGAGGCTCTACTTCACAGTCAGGGCAGCTAGGAGCTGGAACCAACTTCCAAGAGAAGTGGTGCTGGCTCCTATGCTGGGGGGTCTTTAAGAGGAGGCTAGATGAACACTTTGCTGGGGTCGTTTGACCTCAGTGCTCTTTCCTGCCATGGCAGTGGGTCGGACTTGATGATCTGTCAAGGTCCCTTCCGACTCTACAAATTATGAAACTATGAAAACAGTCTGCAGAGCACATGCCAGCTAACCAGGTTACAGGGCACAGACAGGTCCAGGAATAAGGTTTTAATGGAGGGCAGGAGAAACAAGGTAGGGGGCTGGATCAGATCCCATGATCTGGGGCTTCCTTTTCAGAGCAGGGGCAGTAGCTTCCCCAAAAACACCCTTCCTCACTGCTACCAGTTCCCAGCCCCCCTATGAAGGATGACCAGCACCCTCCACATCCCAAATTCTAATTGATTAAAACATGAGACATTCTTTAAATTACTTGTTGTTATTTCTTTTTAAATTTTTTTTACTTCTTTTTTTTTTACTTATTATTTTAGAAGCTGGCTTCCTTCACTTCTTCCCCCACCCCCATTTCCTTTCCATCTGCTATTACACTACCCATCTCCATCCCATTAACTCTCTGCCTCCCAGCTTCATGTTCCCACCCTTCTCCCACCCATCTTTGACACATCCCTACCTACAACAAATATAGAAGCCTGTCTTGGCTCACCAGCCCTGTAGTGTCAATTCACAGCTATAGGTCCTGGACAGGCCCTGGTTTGCCAGCCCTGTACTGGAAGGCCTGGCAAGGTGGGTAACAGTCAAACAAGATTTCTAGCTTTAAGGTGTGATTGCTCCAAAATTGAGATAGCACTAACACTAATCAACATTAGAGCAGCTCAAATTGCAGTATGTAACAAGGCCCTTATAGTCTTGCTTAACCATAATTCTGCATGCTGGCTGAGAACATATCTCACCTCAAAGGCTAGGGACAGAAGCTACACATAAACGAGTTTAAGTGATAAGAAACTAGTTTAAACCTGTAACAGAACATAAGTTCAGTGCATATAAACCAGTTTCAAAGTGGCCAAAACTGGCTTAAGATAAACCTGGTTGAATGTAGTATCAGACTTAACTGATTTGGGTCAGACCGTTTTATGGAACTTCTGTCCCAGACTCCTTCCTAGTTCAAGTTAAATCAAGGTCCCCTGGCATCCCAGCATGCTTTTCAGCCCTGGGGTGGGCTGGGCTGGGCTGGGCTGTCTGCTCCAGAGAGCAGGGCTGGCTCGGCCTTTCTCCTTTCTAGCCACAGCTCCAGCTGGCTGAGAAGGAGGTGGAGACTGCAGACACAGCTGTGTTTGCTTGGCTTTCCACCCCCACCCCTGGTCACCCCTTGCTGCTCACTGCTTAAGCAGGGATTTCCCCACCCCCTCTCACAGCATAGACCCCAGCTGGCATCTGGTCATGGTCACTCCACCCCCATGCTAGCTAATGCTGAGGGGTGCCTATGTGTGTGTGTGTCCAGTTTCACTGGAACAAAGGCAGACAGAACAGTGTCTGCTTAGGGCTTTTTGGAACTAATCAACAGGTCAGCTGGTAATGTCCCTCCATCTTCCTTAAAAATGCTTTGCAAAAAGCTGTTTAAGAAGAGCTTGAACTCGAGAGAGAGGCTTTATTTTCCTGATGGGCTGATAAGATTTGTGTTCTGATAAGCTCCCTGATGGCTGCTGGTTTGCTATCCAGTGTTCAAATGGGGACAGAAAGAAGAGTGAGAAATGACCTGGTTTGCAATGCATGCAATGCCTGTTAGTTTGCTGCTAACAGTATGAAGAAGCAGGAAGAGGGAGATTGAAAAGCTCAGTATCATCAACACATGGATGCAGTGCACACAAGCAGTCCTCCCTGTGCCCTTTGCCTCAGAGTGTAAGCTGGGGGCCGGGGTCTGGCAACACTTCCCGCCCCTTGAGCAGTGAGTGGTAGGGAGGGAGAAGCCTGGCAAAGGCTGCTTCCCCCTCCCCTTCCAGGCACACCCTAGCTGGGGACTGTACAGGCCAGGGTAGGGGTTAAAACACTCCCTAATCATAGTGTCCTGCTGGGGTTTGGCCACACACCCCATCAGCTCAGCACTATGGAGGGAAGGGAAGGGAGGGCTTCTCTAACACTTCCCAGATACTAGCTTGAGCCACTACAGGCATGTGACTGCATTTCCTGGATCAAAAGTGAATGTCTATCCACTTACAAACTGGTTCACACTCTGTAGGTTAGACTAACCTGCAAAGATTGAATCAATTCAAGCTTAGGCTTTTTGGATGTCTGTCCCTAGCCAAAGACATCTAAGTAGCACTTCTGCAGCTTTTACGTATCTAATAGTTATTAAACATGATGGTCTTATTTCACCTGAGGCAGCAGCCTACATTATAATAAGATGTCCAGATTCCTTATGCATCTCTATATTATATAAGTTCCTTATGCATCTAGAGTGCTATTGTTCATCTTCAAAAGCTCTGCTGGATGGCCACTGAGGCATCTATCTCTGCATATCTTCTACAGTGATCTAGTTCTGTCTGGGGAAGTTCATAAATTTACAAAAATTCCAAAGACCTTAGAAGAAAAATCACTAGCAAAAGTGAGCAAGAAAGTGACCTTTCTAATTCCCAGACCTACGTGGAGGAGTATGGCTGTCATTGGAAGTCTGAACCACAGTTTCCTTCCTTTTAGAAAAGGCTTTCTAGATAAAAGCAGTACTTTCTTCTCTTCTGGCTCTTCCAGATAAGAAGAATACTTGGGTGAATTAATAATTTAGTTTCCAAGTGAGCCAGGTCTTGAGCAAAAGGTGGTCTCAGTTGGTCATCTGTGTTAGAGTACTGTGTGTGCTGAAGTCAAGTGCTTCTGTGCTGGTTTCTGCAATCTTACAGTAGACAGTTTTCTGTTCTAAACAGTGATTACATGTTGAGATATAGAAGATGGGAATAAAAAAATAACAGTCTGCCAACTCAAGGCTCCGCACTTAAATCTCCAATTGAGACTTCTGAATCATACCTTGAGAGTGTTCATAAATTGAAGTTAGGTGTAAGAAAAGAAATACAAGATTAATTGTCAAAAGAAAGTAGACAACTGAATCTTTTAAATTCCTATGGTGCACATTAGTTCACAGTGTCTCTGGTGGGAAGTCATTTTAAAATGGTTACTTTTGTGCCCAGCATGTTAGCATTAGATATGAAATTCTAATGTGCAGTCAACCTATGGTGGCTAACTTTTTGGGCATTCAAGATTTCAGCTAAACATATTAAATCAGATCCACTTTGCCAAAATTTCCATGTCTATAATATATTTCTTTGCTCCCTGTGGAACTTAAGCATAATACTTTTTAAAAATAACTGTCTAGTAGTGAGAGAGACCAAGGAAATGGACAGCTCTGACTTGCATGTGCTTGGAAGCAATAAGGTTGTCCATTATGCATG
This sequence comes from Alligator sinensis, assembly GCF_000455745.1. NCBI lineage: Eukaryota > Metazoa > Chordata > Crocodylia > Alligatoridae > Alligator > Alligator sinensis. The sequence continues at coordinate 407,583 of NW_005842935.1, forward strand.
GTATAGAGCTCTGTGGCTGAAAAATATTAAGTACTGTTATCATTGCATGCAAAGTAGCATACTCCAAATCTCCTATTTAGATGAAAGTGTAGTTTAAAAGTAACTTTTTTACTACAATAATAATATTTAGTTTCTCAGGCATATTTCTTTTCTGAATTTTTTTAAAGGGCAGCGGTGACATTATCCTTGGAAAAGACTGCAGGGTCTTGGAGCGTCTGTCTCTGAAGCCCTGAAATTAACACATTAGTGGTAGGGACATTTGAAAGGATGTTTTGGATATCTGAGAGTTAGAGAAAGCTACGTTTAAGTCCCTTGAACTTACTACTGCGGACAGTCTCTTTTTACCTAAGCACACTGTTAAATCAATTCAACTACATACAGCTATGTTTGAGCTCCATTAAAAGTTGGCTTTAAACCCATAAAACCCAGGAAATTCAGGGTTAAGGCTGAAAATCCTGGCTGCAGCTCTGGCCTCCGCTCATGGCATTATGCCAAAATAATAACAATAATGCAAAAAAGTGTGCATTAAGGCTCTAGTGGCTGCCTAGATTTTCAGACTCCAATGTGATTTTCTTTGTTTCATTTACAGCAAACACTTCTAAAATTAACCATCACTGCCTGAGATACCTGAAGAATTGATACCTTTCTATATATGGAGTAGGTGATACCACAGTACCATAATCATCTCTGTGACAGCAAATATTGCATTTTCAGCAGTGCCCTAAAAGATCCATAGGATTTCTCTCTCTGGACTTTTGTCCTGACAAACTGATGTGCTGGCTGCACTGTACCTAAACACTGTTGTTCCAGTACGTGAAATACAGCATATTATTTAGTATAGCTTCTTCTATTTAAACCATAACTCAGAACAGAAGAAGGAACATTAAGCGTTCCAGAAGGCAATGGAGAAGAGATGTTTTGAGAAGAAAATTGAGTAGAGAACTACAATCCAGGAAAGCTGTTCCAGATGGTGGGAAATACAGAGAAGGTGGCTCTTCCACTAACAGTAGTGAGACCGTGTAAATGGAGAGAAAGGAAGAGAGTTTAGTAGCAGATGAGCTGAATGAGTACAGAGGAGTAGGCTGAGGAAAGTTCATAGAGAGAATTAAAAATAAGGAGTGAAATCCTGGTCCCATTCATGCCCATAGCAAAATTCCCTTTGGCTGCAACAGAGAGGAATTTGTCTTTGGATTCCTGAGTTTGTAAGATAGTCTCTGCAGTCTTTTCCAAGGATAATGTCTCTGCTCCCCCTTAAACATTTCAGAAAAAGATATACATGAGAACCTTAACACTTGTTTTAGCCTGGTATGTTGAAGCATTATCTTTAATGTAGAAATATTTTGAGAAGCATTAAAGGGACTTCCCTGAGTTCTGGAAAATGGGACAGTGTATACAAGCTATCAGTTGATGGGGAAGGTTGGAGTCTCTTGCCACTAACCAGATGACTATTTGTTACTGGTTTCATAAGGAAATTGATTTGGCATATTTAACATCATTTCTTCATTTTATAGGTAATGGTCTATTCCCATAGCTCTGTTATAAAATAGCACATATATACATATATATATCAGAGATTTACAACTGTACTATTCCACTAGGGATATACTTAATGTGGCATAAGTCTCTGTATATGGCAATTAAATTCACATGACCCACACACTACCTCACAACCCAAAATTGCCCTTTACATATTACAAGAGAATTGTGATCACCCTTTAATTACTTATTAAAGCTACTTTTCCAATGAAAGTTTGCCTTTTTGGGGCCTAAAAAATGAAAGCAAAAGAGAGTGCTTGTAAGAAAAAAGAGCAACATAACAGTGTCTTTTATCCGTACTTTCTTCGGTGAGGAAAGAGTTGTGCTGCTTGGACTCAGAATTTTGTGGTCACCTTTAAGTACCAGAGGTGTTTCATGTATCTTGAGGAACAAAGAGAAATTTGAAGCCCTTGGTAGCCACAGAATTTGTTAAATCTTTTATTATTGTAACAAGCTGGAAGTGCAACTGCACAGTGTTTTTTGCATTAGACGAGAAATACCAAGAGTCTGTAGAACCACAGGTTTGAGGCTTGGCTGAGTCAACTCAGCATTTCATCTTTCTGAAGTAGATAAATATACTTTCATTTAATTTACTGTGGGAAAGTCTTTAAAAGCCAGGTCCCATGGCACATTTGGTGGTAGCAGATTTCTGCACCTGGGTTTTTGGCCAAGGTTACAGTGTGCTGGCTGTCCCCTTGGCTGCTATTCTTCATCCCAGAGGTGACTGAATTTCAGTTATGGGTGAAGTGATTTTTCTGCTTCACCTTAGGATCTCTGCGGATAAAAGGCACGATATAAATGAAAGGCATAATTAAACATGTAGTGCAGAATTTTATACCTGGGGGAGGGGAAAGGGCCTTATTTTTCAACTTAATTTATTTTTAAAAGTACTGGAATTTTTTTGTGACTGGGTTTGGGACATGAAGCTTTGATTAAGTTTTAAAGACACAAGTGAACTGCCCATATCTTAGTCAAAATAAATTAGTAGCAAGATCACTTCATCTACTTGCAAACAAAATCATTCTGTGGTTCTCCTTGTCTATGGTTGTGATGGGTTGCAATTGCCAAGAATTTGCAATTTATCAGTAAATGGAGTGTATCACCTGTGTCTGAATGCTAGACTGACACTTACTAACAAGGCTTATGAGTTATCCCCATCCCACACAGCACACTAATATTTTAGCTGGTGCTTAGACTTGTATTTTCCCTAGTTCTTGCAAGTAGCAAAGGAAGCCATAGTAAAACTGAGTTGACATTAAGTAACAAGGGCATAAAATTCCAGTGTCCTGTTGGTGAAACTACCACCCACTTTCTTCTTTAAGTTCCAGTCAGTAGCAAGACTACCCAGCAAAATCTGAAAATGGATTTTGAGTTTTTCCCCTGCTCAATATAGAGGAAGAATGATCAGATGCCTAGGGCATTAGTGTCGGTTTTGACAGACTTGGGTTGGATTTTGTGTCTTGGGTTTCCTGCCTTATTACAAATTATCTGTGGCATAGTTGGCAAGTCACTTGGCCTCTCTCTGCCTCAGTGTCCTATATTTTAAATGGGGGTAAGTAGCACTCCATTATTTCATAGAGGATAAATGTGTCAACTATAGTATGGCAATAAGGTCCAGATAAATGCCTCTTGACTGTGCCATACGAATACCTCAAAATCTTATTGAAGTCAGTTATGCAACACTGTGAGATAAAACATTATAATACCCACTTTATATATGTGGAAACTGTCCCAGGAAGAGCAACTGAATCAATCAAGGTCACAGTGAAAGCTTGTCTAAATTACTCTAATCCCTACACATCCATCTTCCTTTGAATGAATGCTGTCTAGTTCCAGGTCTGCTAGAGGTTTATTTCCTTTTGACTTTAATGTACTGGTTGTAGCATGAGGGCAGATGGTTGGGTCCATGTGGAGACCAGTTGAAGTTAGCAGGCCATCTGCATGCTATCAAGTGCAAGATCAAGGCCCTTATTTGCACCCAAATATGGCAGAGGTTCATTTGCAAAAATCAAATATGAGTATTTTAGTATTGGCACCATTTGCTGACAAGCTTGCTGTTTAGTGATATTTTTTCCCTTCTACCTGAAACCATAGTAAATAGAGCTCGTAATTTCTCTATATTAAACAAGTAACAAAGCTGCATTCTGAAAGTCGTAAGTCACCACCAGCCTTTAAGAAATAATAGCAACCATATTGCTGATGGTCCCGTCTTTCTCTGTTAGCAGTGACTAAGTGACAGAGTGTAGAGTGTGCTGGGGAGAGTCTCTCATCATTTGCTCCAAGTATTGCAGGCATTCCTGTAAATCCATGGAGGCTCTTGATAATCTTTTGCAGGTGGTCAGATTTTAAATATTAGAAAAAAAGTTAAATAACATATTAAAACAGGAAGATAAACATTTCCCCTGTTTGTTTTTTATTCATTTACTAAAGTAATGTATCTTATTTGTGTCACTTACTGGTTTATTTTATAAAATCCCTACGGCTTGATAAACTTTTTTAAAAAAGTTTTTCAAATAAAACTTTTTATGAATTGCAGCTCTTAGACTCTATCTCTAGTGCATGGAGTTTACTGTATGCCATAAAACATCAGGCATACGTCTGTTTTTTCTAACAAGCCCTGATGACTTCTAGAAACAACAGTATTAAGATTTAATCTAAGTAAGTGGCAAATGTAGACGAAAGTTTACACAGATAAATATTGTTTCTCCCAGTAGGCAGACAGGAAGCCAAACTAGAAGATCTCAGTGCGTTCTCTAGAATCCCCATTGAATAGGAAGGAAACCTAAAGGATTTATGTATTTAGGGTTCTTATTGGAGACGGGCTGAAGAGGCAGTAATCAAATCTAAACCTGGATCCCATTTAAAAGATGAAAGCTTGGGTTCAGAGAGAATTCCTTCCCTCCCCCTTTGCCCAAAGTTGAATTGCAGCAAACCCATTAGTCTGGGTGTAAGTCCAAGTGATACCTTATTGATCACATGTAAAAAAAACCCCAGAACAAAACAAAAAAAATGATGATATTATCAAGATGGCTATGGAATTCTCCCTTTTCAGTTGATTCAGATTTTTGAAATATTTTAAAAGCAAGCCCCTTAAAAGAACTTTGATCCTCCTGAAGTTGGTCCATGGCATAGATTATACATTGTTTGCCTAGGTTTGATTTTTTCCAAGTGTGCAATAAAAGGCAACCAGCTTACACTGTCATTATTTGAGATCATACTTTCTTCATGACTGGTACTTTTCAGATGCATCTGATTTCATATCCCTCATACCCAAACCGGGTGCAGGGAGGAGTTTACCAAATCCAAGATGGCATTGAATTTAAGGCAACCCACCAAATAATTAGATTCTATACATGGAAAATTAGAAATTTATTATAGTTTTCCTTTTCTAATTATTGGAAAATCATCTTAAATTTGACCCCCTGTGCCTGTGTCTGTCCCTGTCCCCACTGCCACCTGCCTCCTTACCATTTGCCCCTCACCTCCTGCTCCTTATACCCCCTGTGCTGAGGCCTGCTTCCCATGTCACTTGCCCCCCCCCCAAGTTCTTGCTTCCCATGACTTCCTGCTACATGCCCCCTGCCTTCCCCACACTTTGCCCTTCTGTGCCTGCCCCTTGTTGACTGTTCCTGGTGCCTGCTCTCAGGCTCCCCACCCCCTGTGCCTGGTTCCTCCCCACCCTCTCCCATTCCTTACCTTTGGGGCAAAGACAGACTCCAAGGTAAGTAGCTGGTGGGGAGGCAGGTGTCAACAGGGGCAGACTTCACCATCTCCCCCTCAACCTGGGCCCACACTATGGGCCTTCTCCACATGCTCCTCCGCTACCATGCAGTTTGAGCCATCCCAGCCTGGAACAGGTGGTGGCTCAGGGTTGGCTGAACTGAACTGGCACCTGCCCTAGGCCAGTACTTGAATCTTAAGTCAAGACTTTTTCTTCCCCATGGTGACTGCGGGGAAAAAAAGCTTGTCTTGAATGCAAGCAACTATGGTAAGTTAGGAGGGAATGGATCAGGAAAAAAGCAATAGAAAGAGTGAAGGGAATTGAGGATGAGCAGTGAATTGCAGCATTTTGATCCCACCAAAGTGGGTAAATAGGTGAGACAAAAAAAGAAATTGTCCATCTATATTTTCTGCTTTTGAATGTGGATGACAGGTTATATTCTAGGGAAATATCTACTCTTTGTTAAGAGCTCAAGTGGATTTTTTTTCTTTTTTTCTGGTAGCATACTGTGAAGGGCCCATGAAGATATTCTCTGTGCTCTGACTCCTTCTTATACTTTGAGTGTTATTACAGCAGCCTGGATAAAACAGTGCATATCCCCTGAGTTTACCTGTTGCACTAACATTATATATCCTTTTAGATAACTGACTATAAGCAAAAGGGGTAATGGTTCTGGTAAATATCTGTAGAGACCCCTACTGGAAACTGGCTACATTTGGGGGTCAGTCAAGAGTACATTGTTCACTATTTCTCCACTGACAGTATGCTTGGTGCTGTACAAGGCACATTGTGAAGACAAATGCTGCACTGAAGATCTTGGCTCAAAGGGTAAACCAGACACTTTCAGAAGACCAGAGAGAGAGTTCACTTTCAATAATAATTTAATTTAATGTCTTTTGTTTGCTGCATACAGGTCTCATTTTAAAAGGAAGTTGAGTTCCAGTGGAATGGAATTGGAGGGAGTCCATACACATATAGAGGTACCCTTGCAAATTCTGGCTATTATTGGATGAGATAGTACAAGAACACTGAATCAGTACTGAGTTGTAGATAACATGCCTAATCCAGAAAATACAAACTGCCTGACAACCAGTGTTAGGGTGTTGCTAAGTTTTATTTATAAGATATTGTGCTTAGTAGCTAGATTTTAGAGACAATGACTGAATAGTGGAAAGAAACCATCAAAGTGCATGTTGAAGGATGAGAGATAAACAACTGGGTCAAAAGAGAAAAATCAACTAGAAATTGTTCACCCAGTACATCTGAGAGACAATAAGTTTCAACATTTTAGTGCCAACTAGGTAGGCCCTGTACCACAGGAAACCAATTTAGTGGCTGAAGGGGCATTTTTCCTCCCCACTGGCAAATAACCTTCATCCAACTTAGAATAATAGAAAATTAGAGATGAAAGGGACCTCTGGGCTAGGGACAGACATTCAAAAAGCCTGAGCCTGAATAGATTCAATCTTTGCAGGTTAGTCTAAACTTGTCAGGCTGAACTGGTTTGTAACTGGACCAGGGGTGGGCAAAATATGGCCCCCGGGCCAGATCTGGCCCACCAGGCCATTCTATCTGGCCTGTGGAGCCCCTAAAAAAATTAGTAAATTAATATTTATCTGCTCCTGGCTGCCTGTCAAAAATGACAGGAGGCAGGTGTAGTAGGACCCAGGGGGAGCTGGCAGGACTGAGCAGCCCAGTCCTGCCTCACTCCCAGCCATTTCTCTGCCTTCCTGCCCCCGCACTGCTCCAGCACCACGTGGCCCTGGGCTTCATCACCAAACTGGGGAGCATGGGGCCATGCCAGTACCCCAGGACCAGGAGGGGTGTATGTGTAGATGGGGTCAGTGTGTGTGTGTGTGTGTGTGTGTGTGTGTGTGTGTGTGTTCATAGGGTGAGTCCCACATGAATACCCTACCATACACATGCACCCACAGCCCCCTTCGCACTGCTTTTCAACCCCCCTCCCTGCTTCTTTATAATGTCTGCAGCAAACTGACAGGCAAGCAAGTCAGCAGGGAGCTGATAACAGTGTTTATTACTCCATCAGCAAAACAATGGCCTCTCTCCATTAGTTCAAACTCTTCTTAAACAGCTTACTAGCTGACTCCAAAAATCCCTAAGCGGTCACTGTTCTGTCTGCCTGTCCCAGTGAAATTGGAGGCACACGCACGTACACACACACCTCTTGGCATTAGCTAGCATACCACATGCCTAGGGTCTGTGGGGCTGGGGTCTGTGCTATGGGAGATGAGAGTGAGGGAGGGAGGGAGGGATTCCTGGCTGAGCAATGAGCAGCAGGGAGTGGGAGGTGGGAGGGGGGAAAAGGGCAGGGGAAAGCCAGGCAGACCCTGTTGTACCTGTAGTCTGCCAGCGCTGCAGCTAGGGAGCACAGAGGAGGGGCCAGCTGTGCTGTGGAGCAAAGAGCCTTGCCCAGCCCAGAGCATATGCTGAGATGCTGGGGGAGTCTGGTTTATCTTAAACCAACAAGGGGTTTGGGACAGACATTGCATAAACCAGTTCGAGCCAAATTAGTTAAGTTGGATACTACATTCAACCAGGTTTATCTCAAACCGGTTTCAGCCATTTTCAAACTGGTTTATGTGCACTGAACATCTGTTCTCTTACATGTTTAACCAGTTTCTGATCACTTACACCAGTTTATGTGTAATGTCTGTCCCTAGCCCAGGAGGTCATCTAGTTTAACCCCTTGCTCAAAGCAGTACCATCTCCAGCTATATCACTGCAACCAAAATGTTGTTTAGCTGGGTCTTAAAACCTCCAAGGATGAAGATTCCACAACCTCTATGGTAACCTGTTCCAGTGCTTTACTACCCTCCTAGTGAGAACGTTTTTCCTAATATCTAACCTAAACTTCCCCTGCTGCAACTTGAGACAATTGTTTCTTGTTCTGTTCTCTCCCACCACTAAAAACAGTCCAGCTCCATTCTCTTTGTAGCCATCCTTCTAACTATCTAGTTGAAGGCTGTTATTAAATCCCCCTTCATTCTTCACTTCTCCAGACTAAATAAGACTAGTTCCCTCAGCCTCTCCTAGCAAGCCATGTTCCCCAGCCCTCTAACCATTTTCATGCCCCCCCACTGGACTCTCTCTAATTTGTCCACATTCTTTCTGTACTGGGGGGTGGGGGCCAAAACTGGACACAATACTCCAGTTGTGGCTTCACCAGTGCTAAATAGAGGGGAACAATCACATTGTTTGACCTATTGGCAACACTCCTGCTAATGCAACCCAGTATGCCACTAGTCTTCTTTACAATAAGGGCACACTTTTCGCTCATATTCAGCTTATTGTCCACTATAATCCCCAAGTCCTTTTCTCCAGAGCTACTTCTTAGCCTGTCATTTCCCAGTCCATACCAGTGCCTGGGATTGTTCTGTCCTAAGTGCAGGCCTTTGCACTTGTCCATATTGAACTTTCTGAGATTGCTTTTGGTCTGATTCTCCAATTTGTCTAAATCTCTCTGAATCCTAGCCCTAACCCTGCAGTGTACCTACTATTCCACCCAACTTGCTGAGGGTGCACTCCATCCTACCTACCATATCATTGATGAAGACATTGAACAAAACCGGCCCCAGAACCAACCCCTGGGGTACTCCACTTGATACTGGCTGCCAATTAGATATCAAGCCATCGATTACTACCCTTTGAGCCTGATAGTCCAGCCAGTTTTCTATCCACTGTACAGTCCATTCAACCTGTACTACTTTAGCTTGCTTAGATTCATAGATTCATAGATGTTAGGGTCGGAAGGGACCTCTATAGATCATCGAGTCCGACCCCCTGCATAAGCAGGAAAGAGTGCTGGGTCTAGATGACCCCAGCTAGATACTCGTCTAACCTCCTCTTGAAGACCCCCAGGGTAGGGGGGGAGAGCACCACCTCCCTTGGGAGCCCGTTCCAGACCTTGGCCACTCGAACTGTGAAGAAGTTCTTCCTAATGTCCAATCTAAATCTGCTCTCTGCTAGCTTGTGGCCATTATTTCTTGTAACCCCCGGGGGCGCCTTGGTGAATAAATACTCACCAATTCCCTTCTGTGCCCCCGTGATGAACTTATAGGCAGCCACAAGGTCGCCTCTCAACCTTCTCTTGCGGAGGCTGAATAGATCCAGTTTCTCTAGTCTCTCCTCGTAGGGCTTGGTCTGAAGGCCCTTAACCATACGAGTGGCCCTTCTCTGAACCCTCTCCAGGTTATCTGCATCCCTCTTGAAGTGCGGCGCCCAGAATTGCACGCAGTACTCCAACTGCGGTCTGACCAGCGCCCGATAGAGGGGAAGTATCACCTCCTTGGACCTATTCGTCATGCATCTGCTGATGCACGATAAAGTGCCATTGGCTTTTCTGATGGCTTCGTCACACTGCCGACTCATGTTCATCTTGGAGTCCACTAGGACTCCAAGATCCCTTTCCACTTCCGTGCCACCCAGCAGGTCATTCCCTAGGCTGTAGGTGTGCTGGACATTTTTCCTCCCTAGGTGCAGCACTTTGCATTTCTCCTTGTTGAACTGCATTCTGTTGTTTTCTGCCCACTTGTCCAACCTGTCCAGATCTGCTTGCAGCTGTTCCCTGCCCTCCGGCATATCCACTTCTCCTCATAGCTTTGTGTCATCCGCAAACTTGGACAGAGTACATTTCACTCCCTCGTCCAAGTCACTGATGAAGACATTAAAGAGTATCGGTCCAAGGACCGAACCCTGTGGGACCCCACTGCCCACACCTTCCAGGTGGAAACTGACCCATCCACCACGACTCTCTGGGTGCGACCCTCCAGCCAATTCGCCACCCACCGGACTGTGTAGTCATCCAAGTCACAGCCTCTTAACTTGTTCACCAGTATGGGGTGGGATACCGTATCGAAGGCCTTCCTGAAGTCTAAGTATATGACATCCATCCCTCCTCCTGTGTCCAGGCGTTTCGTAACCTGGTCATAAAAAGAGACTAGATTGGTCAGGCACGATCTGCCTGCCACGAACCCGTGCTGGTTTCCCCTCAGCATAATTTGTCCTGCCGGGCTCTCACAAATGTGAGCCTTGATAATTTTTTCAAAGACTTTGCCAAGGATGGAGGTGAGACTGACTGGCCTATAGTTGCCCGGGTCCTCCTTCCTCCCCTTCTTGAAAATGGGGACCACGTTGGCCCTTTTCCAGTCCTCCGGGACTTGGCCCGTGCGCCACGAGCTTTCAAATATTCCCGCCAGTGGCTCTGCAATGATGTCGGCCAGTGCCTTCAGCACCCTCGGATGGAGCTCATCCGGGCCTGCTGACTTAAAGGCATCCAGTTCTTCCAAATGACTCTGCACCATCTCAGGGTCTACACATGGTAGTCTGGCGTCTTGCTGCTGCCTCTCTACAACCCCAGTGAGAGACTTGTTGTGCCCCTCGCTTAGGAACACTGAGGCAAAGAACTCGTTGAGGAGTTCAGCCTTGTCCCCTCTGTCTGTCACCAATTGTTTCTGCCCATTTAGCAGGGGTCCTATTCCTCCCTGGGCCTTCCTTTTACTCCCAATATATCTAAAAAACAATTTCTTGTTGTCTTTTACTTGGGTTGCCATCCTCAGCTCCATGTCAGCTTTGGCCTTTCTAACTGCCTCCCTACAAGCACGAGCAGAGGAGGTATATTCATCTTTGGTGATCTCTCCCTGTTTCCACTTTTTATGTGCTCCCCTTTTGCTTGTGAGGATGTTGTGGGAGACAGTATTGAAAAACTTGCTAAACCTTATCTGCTGGGCAGCAAATGGGGGGTTTGAAATTTTATGAATAATCAACATGCCTGACAGCTCATGCTGTTAGAATCCACGTTTCTGTCTTCCCTAGTCTTGCCTATTTGAAAGAGATCTGATATGGAAAATCTGAATTGGGACTTTCTCTAAGCAAAGGGGGAAGATCGTATCTGGTGTTTTGATTTGTCTCCATCACTAATTATGATGTTCATTTTGAACTCCTCTATACTCTTTTGGTTTAGTTTTTTTTTTCTGTTTTAACATAGACATACTGCACAGTAAGAAGGAAGGTGTTGTGTTTAAGGCATGGAGCCAGGCCTCAGGAGGTCTGAATTTGGTTCTTGGCTTTGTTTCACTACCTTGGGCAAGTGATTTCATCTTTCTGTACCTTGATTTTCCATCTGTAGAATAGAGGAAAGAAAATACTTCTTTCTTCCATCCATATTCTGTTTTGCCTGTTTTGGAAGCCAAGCTTTTTGGGGCCCATTTTTAGTTAGGGTTTCTAATTACTGCTATATTGCAAATATTAATAGAGATATTTAGAAACGCTTTTGTATGTCTGCTGGAGGTCATCTTAAGGTCAGTAACATGGATGTATAAAGAAAGTCACAAGCAGTCTTTCTACTGCTCACATATACCCATTGTCATCACACTTGATAAGCGTTATCCTATTAGTCATAGCATCTTCATAAGGGATTTCACAAATGTCCATTTGTTTGCGGACACAAACTTTACAAACTTCTTTAGTTTTTGACCTGCTGTGCTATTTGTTTATGATTCAGGAACTGAGCTGGTGGTCCTCACTTAAAATTCACTGCTCTAATTCCAGCTGCTAGCAATGTGATATGGCATGGGAAAGGTTCTCCCTACACAGTACAAGAAAAGAGCAATATTAAAACAATTCATATACATCTACTAATAAGTTATCTAGAATCAAATGTGTGTGAGTCTGTGGTGGTGGTGGGGCAGAGTTTTATTTCTTTACATGACTGCTTTGTATCTTTCAATAAAAGATGTAGCATGAAGTTTGAGGTCAGGAAGGATTAAATCATCCTGCATTCCTTCTATTATTTTAGAATCACTTAGGCTGCAAAAGCAGATTGTCATAATAAGCACAGTAATCTTAATGCCGTTCTGTAGTTCAAAGTGCTATCTAACAGCATACTGTCTTGTAAATAACTTTTCTGATTCTGCACTGTGTAGGAGATAGGGGGACTCTTTTTTGATGATAAAGGAATTTAACTGTTCAAAATGATATTGTTATTAAGGCTGGGTTCCTAAAATGAGCTTTTTAGCATATTTCTTTTCAAGGTAACTTTTATAATTACACTTCAGTAATGTAGCCAAGTGGTAACAGGGGACTTCTGGCCAGTTTTATGAGGTTTATGAGTGGATCAACTAGGATACTGTGCCTTGCATATGTTGCACATAATTGCTTGGAGGGTAATATGTCTGTTGTTAGTGCAGTGTAAGCCTTTACAATGAAGTAGCTGGGCCCTCCCTCTGTAATGGATCATATTGGAAAACTGAATCCTGTTACTCTGAATCCTAAACTGGTACTGCCATGACTTTCACAAGTGGACTAGAGAAGTATGGCCAAATTAAACCTCTGGATCAAGACAACTCTAAAATTTAAGGGATTAGGGATCTTGCAGTTTAAACTCATGTCTAATTAAAAGTGAAATACTAAAACTAGGTTTTAGGGAAGACATGGAAGACTAATAGCAAAATGAAAATAAAAGGTCAAACTGCAACATAGAAGCTTGATGCAGAACATTGATTTAATAACAGGAATTCATTCTGGGAAGGAAAGAAAAAATCAAAATTACTGGATAGATAAAAGACAGAATGGTATAATTTGTAATGGAACCCTCTGTAATTTAAGGCATGAAGAGAGAGAGAGTTCAATAACTTGAAAAAAATAGAACCAATAGTTTTGAGGCAATGGAGGAGAGAGTGAATATACCTGGAGACATCTATGGTGAGCTAAAGCAGCCTTGGAAAATTATCTTTAATTTAGAACACAATCTTTGAAAATACAGTAAAAAAAACCTATGCTGCAGAATTTAATTTGAATCATCTTACTTCCTTATAACATTTAAACTAAGCCTGGTACAATTCTACATTCTTAGCTCAAAATAATCAGAAGGTGATTTATTAGATTTTTAAATATTTGTAAGTTGCTTTGACATTTGGATAATATTGTTTTTCATACTTGTTAGGACAGTTAGCAGATACTGAACCTTTAAGTAGGCTTTGCAGTAAGTCTGCAACCAAAAAAGCATCATTATTTATCTTTATTTTCCTTTAAGGACAACTCAATCTTCTTTTCATAGTTAGTACAGCAGCATTACTAAATCCTGAATTCTCTGCATTCAAGACAAAGCTATCATTGCTGTCCAATGTTTTGAATGTCTTAGTTATAGAAATTTCCCAACAATCACGCTAAGCCACAGGCTGCAGCGTCATGAACATTTTTGTTGTGGCCTATTAAACCTTCCCCCTCTGTTTCTCCTAAGCAAGGCAAAGAGCCAAAGAAAAGTGATGAGCACTTTTCATGGTAAAAACAATACATGAAGAATCTCTAAATTAATTTAGCATTTACAAGGAATGTTTTTGGCTTCATCAATTTAAAATAATGCTGGCAAGCAGGAAATTATTTTCCATGTATGTGTGTATGGTTCCCTCTCTTCCCATCCCTACAGTCAGGTAAAAGAGGTGAAAATTTGAATGTTAGCTTAATCGTGTGTGTGTGTGTGTGTGTGTGTGTGTGTGTGTGTGTGTGTTTGTTCTGTATGCATGTACAGGTCACATTAAGGTCAGTAATACAAGTGTATACAGAAAGCCACAAGATGTCTCCCTAATGCTCACATACACCCCTTGTCACCATATTGCACAATTGGCTCTCCAGAGTTGCCATAGCTTGTGGGATAAGGAACATCAGGTTCAAAATCAAATACTCCCTCAAGAATAAGGACTAGATATAACTGGCAATGTTAGTCAAGCTCATGATTCACAGATGTCTTCATATGTCAAGCACCACCATCATCTTCAGCATCTGCCATCCATTTTGGTAGTCTCTGCAAAGAGACCAAGACTAATGGGGTATGAACAGCTAAAAAGGCAAGGAGGGAAATTTCCCTTATCACTTCTCTATATTGTAGTTTCTCTGCAGACAGAGGACTTTAGTTTTCAGAGCCATCCAGAATCATTAAAAACGTAAGATTGGAAACCCATGAAGTAGGCAGCACCTCCCTTGGTAATGGATCAAATGGGACAATTTGATCCCAACACTGAATCCAAACCTGGATCCAGCTCTGGTGCTTTCACAGGTGGACTGAATAAGTATGACTGGCCAAATGAATTCAAAAGCACACTCACTTTGTAGATGGGTCTGTTGATTAATGTAAACCTCTTCTATTGGTCCAAAAAACATGTATTTTCACTTTATATGTTCATGGTAAGCAAGGATGTTTCTTGAGTGTTTTGTCTCTATCAAGCAGATTGCTGAATAAATGTTGTTTGGCAGCCAAGAGAACCTATGTTTCTTTTTCTTCTTGTTTTTTTTTTTAATGTCATGTCTATTGAGGAAGTACACGAAAATTGTATCCTCTGATGGCACATTCTGATTATCTCCAGCCAAAAGTTATGTATCGTATGTTTACTTTCTTTGTTTTTATTGCTTGCTTCCTAGCAATGGAATATTTGTTCCAGTGGTGTGGGAGGATGAGATCACATGAATAGGCATTTAGGGCCCAATCCTGTGAGGTATTGTGGGAACCAAGGATATTCAGAATCTTGCAAGATGTTTAGCAGCACAAAGCAGGGGACCCATTTTGCTGTGGGAATGAATGTAGAATAGGTGGGAGTCTTGGTTGAACAAGAACATTGGAAGTAGGGCAAGTGCCTAAAACCTTCAGGACAAGAAATTGTTTTGTACCAATGTTCACCTAGATATTTTCTTGCTACTATTATAAGGGGCCAGATACTTGGCTGCTGTGAATTGGCTTGAAAGACTTTAGAAAACATCAGTGGGGCAGTGAGATGATGTGATCTTAGAGCACTGCAGTGGTCATTCCAATTGCTGACTGCAGTTGAGCAAGCAAGCCTTATTTCAGGTGTTTTAAACCTTTCTGCCGACATTCGTTTTTTGGGCTGAAACTTCTCAGGTTGGTTCCCAGCCCAAATATGAGTTGTTCCAGAAAAGCTGGGGGAAATTCTGTTCTGTATTTTGCAATAAGCAAGTGTGAAAGATAATACTCTGCCTGCACCCCATCACCCTTTTTGGGGGTTTTATTTGGCAAGAGTTTGGTTCTTGTAGCTAGAACATCATTCCCAGCTTGGTCTGCAAGAGCCTAGAGACAGCAATACCTGTCTGTCTTCTTTTTTCCCCTCTTCCCCAAGCATGCAGGTGGAATTGCACTGGTTGAAACTTTAAATCCATGTTGGTTTGCAGCTTGAGTGACTTGGGGTGGAGTAGATGCACTTTAGATTTGGTGACTGTGCCATACTCTAGATGTTCTTAACTCTAAAGTAAATGCTCAGTATTGCATTAAATGTTTTAAATGAATCTAAAAGCACATGGAACACAGGATAAATTCTGTAGAAGTCTGAATAGATGAGTAAATTAGTTAACAGCACCTGCGGTAATGAAAACCACTAGATAGGTGCAAGCAAGCAGAGTTTGGCTTGGAATGGTTGCCATAGTGTACGTTTCCTGACTCTTCCTAAATGAGAAACCCCAGCCTTTTTGCACAAACAGGGTGCTTTTTGTGTTAAGCCTCCTGTGTAAGTGGAAGAAGAAGATGAAGTTGGCAGTTTAGAATGTCAAACAGAGGTTTCGGCTCAGCAGTGAGGTTCAAAGAGATTAATTTGAACTCGGCTGTTTACATTACTGATCTCATACCAGCTGGGTTCATGGCTTTAAGACGTCAATAGTACAACCAAATTTAACTAACAGTTTCATCATTGACATGGTCTTTTGAAAGTACAGATGATTGCATCCTTATACATCGGGACATCTTTCTTGAGGACAGAACTCTTTGTAAGCCTCCATGAGTAAGGGAGAAAAGAGGAGGGAGGTAGGGAATGGGAGTCAGACTGAAGCTAATTAGGAAAATGTTGAGTGGTGTACATGCCTTACAGCCCCCAGCAGACGGGTCCCCATTTTCACATGGCACAAAGATCCTGATTTTTTTTTTTAATTTTTCCTCAGGACACCCTCTGTGCTCTGGCCTGTCACCGAAAAAAAAAAAGACAAAACCCTCTGGGATGATGATAAACTGTCCTGCGTGGGGGATTTAAAAAAAAAACAAACCTCAACCTTGAATGGGGCAGTGATGACTCCTGCAAGGGCAGCCAAGGAGTTGATAATGAAGCTTCTTCAAAGAAAAAAACCCCATACAATGTGTATTAATCAAAGGTAGCTGGCCTTTTCTTTTGATCTGGCTGTTTTGGTGACTCCCTTGGCCTTGCTGCTCTGTTACATGCGGAGTCACTTAAGATGCTGCAGTCCTAGCTGACTGGTCATTAGCATTCTTTAAATACTAGAAAAAAGATAGGAATATCCAAAAATGCATCTGTCTTAAGAATTCTAAAGGTTATTTCAGCTGTAGGGTTGTCTTATTTATAAATGGAGTTTTTAATATATTCTGCTTCCAGAGCCTCTCTTTTATCGAACTGACTGCGTTGATGTGAAGGTCCCCCAATGCTTGAAATGGGAGCAGGGGGGGAAGAGGAAATAGGAAGCTTTTTGAGGTAAATAAAGCCTGGATGTGAAATGTTTTTGCTTGGAAAAAATGAAACTAATTTTAACTTAAGTATTCTTTAAAAGCCTTGCTGCCATATGCTGCTTCTGTACCCCCGTGAAACCCTGCGTCTTTGAAGGAAATCACAATATAATCCTTTGGTTCAGCACGTATTGTCCCTTAATGACAGGCATTGCATTTGCACAGTACTATAAATCAAAGCTAGAGGCTGTTTTAAATAGGCTGCAGATGCATGTGGACATTGGCTCTCTAAGTGGCACTTTGCTGAAGAGAGGGAGAAAGGGAAGGGGGGAAATATCTCACAGCAAAGTCTCCAGGTAGAATAGCACCAGCAGAGGGGTTCCCATTTCCACCGTGTTTTCATTTCACTGGGGAGTTGGCTCGACATGAAGACCTGTTTAGCAGGAGGAAATGCATTTTGACTACAACCTCTAAATGGTTTAATTGGGATTTAACTGCTCCTATATTTTTTTCACCCCATGTGGGAGTCTGGAGTGCTGTTTACAAGGTGTGTCATATCCTCTCAACCCCTGACTTCTTCCCACACTCACCCCTTTTGTTTTTTTATGCTCTGGTCAAATAGGCAGAAAGATATTTTTAAAGTGAATGCACATAGAAAAACCTGCAATTACTGTCCCTGATTTCACTGTGAAAACTTTACCACAGCCGTACTGAAAAATCTTCCCCTACCCCTCCCACTCCTTCTACGAGAACGAAAAAATCCATCAAATTAACACATCAATGAGTTGATTGTAATCTCCAGGGTTCAGTGTAGCACTTTCTAGCCTCTCAGACAGGAGGCCAGCATGATTTATCAATGCAAACCTAATAGCATCAATATGAATCTAACTAAAAATCAATATTTCATTACCAAATTGTTAGTGAGAATGAAGAAAAATTGCCAGAGTCAGAGCATTCTCTAGGGTAGGAGCATCTGGAGTTCAATGTGACAAGATGAGTGATGCATGACTCGGGGCCTGGGGAAGGACACTGGGAGGACAGGCCACTACGTAAGGCCGAAGACTCACGAAGAAAGCACTCACTTTTTTTTTTAAAGCTTTCTCTAAGAAGAAAGAAAATGTCTGAGAAGGAAAAATGGAAGGCTATTTACTAAGGCTGATGCAAAGTAACAAAAACAACCAAATTCGAATAGACTACTCTCTCATTCACAAAGACATTCAACCTATGTTCACCGGGTGACAAACAGTGAAGGAAAAATAAATCCATCGGGCCAGATTCTGAACTCAGAGCTGTGAAGGTATTAAATCCTGAGTAGAAGTGTCACAGGAATTACTTCAGGATCGGACATGATGTAGGTGCATTCACTTATAGGAGAGTTTGTGGTGTTACTCTGAATTTACTCCCTCCTGTAACTAAATTGGCCTCTAATCCAGGACATTTATGAAAATCCTAAAGCTCTATCCTTAACTCACCCCCTTTGTGTCTAGTCACTGAAGTTTTGTTTGGTTGTGTCTGAACTTACTGGAGAACCTTTAATAACCAGTACTGTGGCATAAATCGCAGGGTTATGATAGATATGTGTATATATTACAGTTGAAATCTGATTGTCGGTAGACTGAAATCTGCTAACAAGACGGCAGTAGAAATCCAAATAGCACGTTTGCTAAAAACAATGCTAACCTAATAGTTAATATACATATTATTTAAGAAAACAGAGTAAGAATAGCAAGGAACCATGCCAGAAATAGAATCAAAGCATAACTTTATATTGCATTATGTCACTGGTCTATTATTGCATCATGGTAAGACGTTTGACAGAGCTTTGCAAACCGAGTCGAACTACGAAAGTCCTGATATTTAACTTTAATTTATGGTCATGCAGTTTTCTCAGACAGCATTGGGTTGATCAGATTCAGTTGGTGCTTTGTAAAAGATATCGTGCCATTGGGTTTAGAATCCTATGGCTTGCTGAGGGTTTCTGAAGGGTATCTGGATGTTAAGGTTCATATCAGATATAGAATCTGAATATGACTTGCTGAGAGATACCACACAATGTATAAGATACAGTGATGTTAGCTCTTGAGGTTTTATCACACCTTGCAGTTGTGGTGGTTTTCCCTTTGTAATACTCATTGGAAAAACAAAACAAAAACCCCATTTAAATTAGAAATATCCCTTGCACGCAAAAAATCTTAGTTTGAACTTAAAAACGAGTTTTTAGCCATCATGATGCAGAATGATCCTAAAGGCTCAAAATTCAGAAGGCAAAAAGAACTCAAAATCTACTATTAAAAAAACCGACAAAACCCCACTCATGACACTGTTTTGTGAAGGGCTGACTCATTGATTGATTCAGTTCCTAGGGATGGAAATAGTGGAGTTGCTATATTTCTTCTTTGTCCATGTTTGACTACAATTATCCCTTATGGTTTAGGTGAACTTAATTAAATAGAAGACTTGATGTTCATGGAAACTCCGTATTAGCTGAACTTACTGCTCAGAATCATTTTTTCCCTAGCCCTTCTGTTTCTAATTCTGGCAGACAATGATGTCTCAGTAATCTGTAATTCTCCTCGTCACTAGGAACTGTCATTATTTTATGTTTTGACTCATACAGTTATCTCATGGTAAATTTCTCCTGAAATCAGGATTTGCCTCTTGCATTAGAAGTGAAACCTACTTCCCGTGTCTGACTGACAAAAGGCCTTCTGTAGCTTTCCAAGTTATTGGGAACAGTCTCATAATTAGTAGGAACTGATGCTTCCTTGTTACGAGGCATTAGCTATATCTTGGGCTGAAAAACTTGAAGGCCAAATACCAGTCTCTCTCTCCCAGATTCGCTCTGGAACATGAGAGTATATGGGGTGAGTAAATGGAAACTTTAGGGTTTGGGGGATCTGGAAGGCCTTAATTTTTGGATTTTTGGAAGAGTTCTAACTTGTTGCTTAGTTTTCATATGCCTGGAGTACCGTTTAAGTATACATTCAAATAACATATATTATAACAAATAATTTTCAAGGGTAAAAATCAGTTTTGTGTTTCAGTCTATGTTAGTTTAACTGGAAGCATCCTTAAACCTAATGTCTGATCTGAATATTCCAGTTTTAATTGATAGAGAAAAGAGTGTAACCCCCCTCTCTCTCTCTCCCCTTCCCTCCCCGGCAGGGCACAAAACTTCTGAATGGTAAACTTTTTTTTGAAGTAACCATTTCTCTCATGGCTTTCCACCTCATCCCCCATAACTTCTTTTTATGTCCCTCTCCCTCCCTTCCTAGAGGTCAGTATGTTCTTGTCTCCAGAATAATCATAATATGTTTTAGTTTATACTGTACTTCAGAAGTTGAGGGAGAGACTGGGAGCCTTTCAATATAAACACAAATGAATTATTGTGAAAACATAGAGAATAGCTTTGCTGGATTGCAGAGAGGGAGGCAGGAGAATAGGAGACAGAAATAAATCAAAAGGCTTTTTAAAATCTTTTAATAATAATCCATCATTCATTTGAAACCCCACTTTTTAATAATTTTTTCTGTGTAAATTTTGAAGTTAATTTTTCCTCCTTTAATAGAAGGAATGTTTTTGTTGCTAGTGAAGGACTTGGAAACAGAGTACAGGATCCAATCAGAGAAGGCTGATTACAGTACCCAATCAGAGCAGAGACTTGCATATTCATGGCACACTTATTGAGAAAATAGTGCTATGCTAATCTCTGTACTCAGGCTGATTGATACTAGCTGACAGCCAATCGCACCAAGTGATCACAGAAAAATAGCTAAAAAGATTATACAAATCTCACACCCATAACAGATCAAGGAATAATATACTTATAAAAAATATTTTGCATCAGTAACTGGACAACATATCTGCCCCTTGACTGAGAATGTCATTTGGTTATGCTACTTTGGATAATGATACCTTGTCAAGGGAAACTTCTTTCCAAGATCAGAGTTTTGCTGTTTCATCAGTGCTGAATTTCATTTTGATGAATTGGCTGGATATCCATGAGAGCATCCAGAAACCATTCAAAACTGAATCATTCTGCGTATGCAGGTTCTGTTGGAAAGGAGCCAGAGTTACTGCTGTTTGGATTTCATTTGTCTATTCCTACCAGACCTACTGATTTCAAGAGGTTAATATTTCTGGGAGAGATGTTAAAATGTGGTGGCAGCCCATGCTTGCCATCATCATAGGTTAGGTATTTAGAGTAATTTTCCAGTCGTCTCTGGCTCTCGGCAGACTTACTTATTTTCTTATGTTGTCTGTGCATCTACTCATACAATTAATGCTATTTGGCTGTGCTGCACAGTAAATTTGCTGTGCAGTAGATTAATTTACTGCGTTATAACTGCCTGCATATGTAGGTGGTGTTGCTTGTACAGTTAGATTAGTCTACTGAGCAGTAAAACGTCCCATGTAGACACAGCCACTGTTGAGGGTAAAGGAATACCTGCCACTTTGATGCCTAGTGTGGTGAAAGCTTAAGCTGCCAAAATTTTAGGTGACAGTTTTGCCACTAGAGAGCATTATTTCTCGTTACATCAGAAAAGATTTCCCATGCATCCCAAATGTATTTTGTTTTATCATTTTACATAGTGCATGAATAGGAAGAAGCTATTATTGATCATTTCATTGGCTTCAACAGAACCTAGCCTTGACTTTATTATCACTCTTTTCAAGCTATGGACATGTTGTTCATATAAATATGGAGAGTAAATTTTGGGGGTGTAGGAGGAATTTATTTAAACACAGAATAAAATTTCATTTCAATTCCCGACCACTTGAAGTTTGTTTTGGGCAGAAGTGCTGGTAGCTAATAAAAATTAGGCTATCTGATCCGGGAATACATATAATATCAGGTGATGTGGGTGGCCAGTTACACAGCTGTGCTTCATTCAGAAGCAGTTTATAGGTATAGCCTGTATGCACAAAGTTGAATTAAATGTAAAAATCGCTGTTTTTGGACTGTCTATAAACAAGACTGTTCACTCAGTATTGTTTCCAATTCAAAAGTATCTTCTTTCCATGGGAAGCGGTTCTAATATTCACCATAAGGTTAGCTTTTATTACTTTCATTCTTTCACTAGACTATTTTAAAAATACTGTTTTCTCCTCCAATTCAATTATTTCTCATTTTTCTTTCCAACTTCCTTTCCTCTGGTAGTCCAAGGTTTTCACCCCTTTATTTCAGATTGTAGGTCCTGATACATGAATCGACTTTTAATCTTGTGCTACGATTTTTGCATATTTGCCTCAGTCTGACCTTTCTACTGGTAACATCTGTGTTTTAATTTTTTACTTTTGTATGAACTTCACTTCTGAGTCTTCTTTTCTCTGCAAGGGTTAGACAATAACCTGTTTTACCAGCTAGTTTTCTATAACCAAGTACTTGGTTCTGGTGTATCCCACTGTAGAGAACAGGACTTTTCTTCACCTCATGAACACCTAGAATGGAGCCAAAATATTCTTACTACCTATATATTTTACTCTTACTGCCTATATATATATTTATTCTGAATTTCTCTGTAGTTTAAACAGATGTCAGAAAAGAACTTCAGTGCAAACCTAATAAAATGATTGATTATAGAATATAAAAATATATTCGAACACCCGATAGTTTGGCATTTTATATATTTATTTGCAGATCTGCAAGGCTTGTGGATAAAATAGACACCTGTTAAATGTATAGTGTGACTGATGGTAAAATTGGATTCTTTTCACAGGTTTGTTCTTTACAACCAAGCAGTCTTACAAATTTTGCCATTTACATAACACAGTATAAATTGTTTCACAGTAAATCTGTTTAACAACTTTATTTATGGAAAATGACAGGTGCATTTTTATGACACCTAGTACTTTGGGTCTTTATTTTGACAAAATTGTTGTTTTATCCCCCAATTATTTATAATTAATTTAAATTATCATTGAATTTCCAATACCCAGTATGTTTAAGAACTACATTTTGATGACTGAATTGGTACTGATGACTGATTTTGTGTGTCCATTTTTTCTGTGGACTTCTTATATGTAAAACAATATTGGATTTGGTCTAAAGCTTGTTGAACAGGGTGCTATGGCACCCTGGGATGCCTTGAAATCCTTTCATGGGTGCTGTGGGATGCCACACAATGTTAGCACTATGATTTGTGTGAATATGATTCACAACATAAAACCAGTGATTTCAAATAAAAATCTATAATGTTAAAAAAAGTCTGACCTGTTGTGGTTTTTCAGAGTTCTTTGCAACAGAAGATGATGTTATTTTTCCACAGTCAAAAAATGAGTGAAAATTATGAACTGGCATTTTCTGAGGGGTACCTTCAGTCTAAAAAGGCTGAGAACCACAGGTCTACCCAAAGCATTAAATTTTCTAGACCATGAGTCTACCATAAGAAAACTAGACTTCATATTGTTTTGGCCCCAGCTGCTGTCCTCTTGCCAGATAAGTCCTACCATCATGGTGTTTAAACAAAAGCTGTGTGTTATGACATAGGTACATAATGGATTTATTATTTGCACCGTGACAGGCAGAACCCTATTGTATATTGTATTCTATGCTTAACACACAAAATGTAGTCGCTGCCTCAAAGAGCTTTCTGTGATTGATGTATTGGTAAATGAAGTCCTTTCTTAAGCTGAAGGACCCTGTATAGAGCATGTGCCAGTCTCCTTATAAGGGTACTGTTATAGGTTATCTTTAAACCATTCTAAATCTGTGGAATGTTAGGCAGTGTTAAAGTTAGAATAATTTCAGAGCAGTTGCTGGTTAAGGCTTAATACCATCTGACCTGTGCATCTATGACTTGGTACTAGAGGGCCTGGTGAGCAGGAGCATGGCCAGGAGCCAGGACTTTATCCCTCCTCTGGGATAGGAGCCCTATGGATTAAGCCTGGAGGAAGTATGGAGCCCAGGGAAGCATGCCCCCCTGGGCTTCATGTTCTTGCCATACTTGATACTAGGCAGCCCTTTTCTCCCTTTCCTCCCAAAGAATGCAGGAGGCTGGGGAGAGAAGCCGTGGCCTCCCTCCCAAATTCTTCTGGCTAGGGGAGAGCCACCAGATGTGGGGCAAAGGATTAGCCCTCTGATAAGAGGGCTGCATGCCTGGTTGAGGTCCTTGGAGCTGGCAGCATAGTGCCATGTCAGCTGGGGTCATACCCGTTGGAAGCAGGTTGAGGTATTGCTTTAGGACCAGTAACACCCCTTGCTCAGTACAGCTTGGAAGGGTGGAAAGTTTGTCAGGGGCAGAGGAGCTGGGAGCTGTCCATCATAAGATGCTGAATGATTGCCAATTGGTTACTTCATCACTGTGGAGCAGGCTAACAATACCATAGCTTAAGCTAGGTGGAACACCCAAAATAACCCAAAGTCTTGCCAAAAGTGGCATGACTTTAAGATGTTGGCAGTGGTGGCAATTCCTCTATTTGAGGATGATCCCTGCCATGGCTCACTGATCGGTGCTGAGGTGACTTAAGAGTCCAATGCTCGAGCCACAGGCTTGTCCACAGAAGTTGCAGATCTTTCCACAGGGGAGAGTAGGCCATCGGATAGGATTTCTTTCCTTTTAGTTCCTCCATTCTCTTTTCTTTAATTCAAGGGCAGAATGCTTTATCTCAGAATGGTTTGCCACCTGGTTAAGGTTGCAGTGCCACTGGAGTCAGTCAGCAGCCAGCTCCTCCCAGCTCTTGATGTCAGCATCCATAGCCTTCAGTGTGTTCTTGTAGCATTTCCTCTGGCCACTCTGATATCTCAGGGCATTACTAAGCTGGGAGTAGAGTGCTTGGTTTGGAAGTCGGGAATTGGGCATCTGCATACAGTGTCTAGTCCAGCAAAGTTCTTGCTTGAGGATCTTTGAAAACTCATAGCAACCAGGGGAGGTCCCAGATGATTGGAAAAGGGCAAATATATAGTGTCTGTCTTTAAGAAAGGGAAAAAGGAGGATCCAGGGAACTACAGATCAGTCAGCCTCACCTCAGTCCCCAGAAAAATCATGGAGATGGTCCTCAAAGTATCTATTTTGTTTCTGGAGTTCCCCAGGGGTCAGTCCTGGGGCCGGATTTGTTCAATATCTTCATTAATGATCTGGAAGATGGGATGGATTGCACCCTCAGCAAGTTCATGGATGACACCAAACTGTCACCAAGCTGGTGGGTATAGTAGATACACTGAAGAGTAGGGCTGGGATTCAGAGTGATCTAGACAAATTGGAGGATTGGGCCAAAAGAAATGCCATGAGGTTCAACAAGGACAAATGCAAAGTCCTGCATTTAGGATGCAATAATCCCATGCACTGGTACAGGCTGAGGGCTGACTGGCTAAGCAGCAGCTCTACAGAAAAGGATCTGGGGGTTACAGTGAACAATAAGCTGGATATGAGTCAGCAGAGTGCCCTTGTTGCCAAGAAGGCTAACAGCATACTGGGCTACATTGGTAGGAGCATTGCAAGAGGATCAAGGGAAGTAATTTAATTCACTCTATTCAGTACTGGTGAGGCCACATCTAGACTACTGTGGCTGGGTGGGGGTGAGTAACAAAATCTCTCTCCCTGGGACTTGTCTGCCATGCTTTGGAATGATGGAAGAATAAGAAGTTAATTCCCCAAAGAGAGAGAGTGTAGTAAATCACCCTAGAAGCAGCATAAAAGAAAACTGGTTTATTAGTAACTTCCCCACAGGTTGTGGAGCACCCTGGCTGTTCTCACACCTCGTGGTCTCCCCTTTCTCCACCGCTGTGAAGCCCACTTCCACAAGTCAGTCAGCTCCACTCCAGTCTCACTGTCTTTTCTCTTCCCTGCGGTACCAGCGAATCCTTTCTTCGTGGGACCTTCTCTCAATCAGTAAGTTTTTTCTCTCTTCCTCACCTCCTTACTTCACCAGTCACTGTGGTTACCTACACCCAGTCGGCCAGTCTTATCTGCAAGCTGCTCCAGTGCTGGGTCTGCTGCTCGTGGCATCCCTGCTGAATCTCTCCATGCTGTGCCCCAGGGGGCAAAGGAAAACCCCTTGCTGTGGACTTAAGTAGCTGCTGGCTCCTAATCAGTTAATGTTCATTCCAAACACCTTCCCAAATGTGTTTATTAAGTAATTAACTTTGCCCTGTCCCTGACCTGACTACTTGCAACTTAGTAACATCAAAGGAACAGGGTTGTCTTTTCCCTGTTACAACTACCATGTTCAGTTTTGGGCCCTCTGCTATAGAAAGCATGTGGGCAAGTTGGAGAGTGTACAGAGGAAAGCTATGAAAATGGTTTGGGGGCTGGGGCACATGACTTATGAGGAGAGGCGAAGGGAACTGGGTTTATTTAGTTTGGAGAAGAGAAAGGATTTGATAGCAACCTTTAACTACCTAAAGGGTGGTTCCAAAGAGGATGGAGCTAGACTGCTTTCATTGGTGACAGATGGCAGAACAAGGAGTCTCAAGTTGCAGCAAGGGAGGTTTAGGTTGGGTATTAGGAAAAACTCTCTTGCTAGAAGGGTGGTGAAGCACTGGAATAAGTTACCTAGAGAGGTGGTGGAATCTCCAGACTCCAGGTTTTTAAGGCTTGGTTTGACAAAGCCCTGGCTGGGATGATCTAGTTGGGTATGGTCCTGCTTTGAGCAGGGGGTTGGACTAGGAAGGGACCTCAGGAGGTCATCAACCTTAATTTTCTATTATTCTATAATCACTGACTCCATGCTGGTAACCTTGGCTTCAGCAAGAATTCTGGTATTTGTGTGGTGATCTTTCCATTTGATGTGGAAGATTTTATGGAGGCATTGTTGGTGATATCTCTCCAGGCTCTTGAAATTATGATGGCAGGTCACCCACATTTTACATCCATAGAGGAGAGTAGGGATGATGATTGAATTGTAGTCTGGATCTTGGTGTCTTTCCAGAGATCACAATGAATAAAGACACACCAAAGCAATTTCCCAAATGGGGCACTTGTGTACTGGATCCTGTATTAGATCTCCTCATCAGTATTCACTTTCTGAGAAATGTGACCACCAAGGTAGGGGAATGCTTAACTACCTCCAGGGTCTTTCCCTCAATGGTAATTTGGAGAGGGAGCTCATATTCATGGTCTGTGACAGGTTGATAGAGCATGTTAGTTTTCTCAATGTTGAGAGAGAGGCACAAATTCTGTAGGCTTCTCTGAAAAGATCCGGTGTAGTCTGAAAGTTTTCCTCTGGGTGTGCAAAGATGGCACAGTTGTCAGCATATTGTAGGTCAAGAATGGTTGTTTTCAATACTTTGGTCTTTGACTGAAAATATCTCATATTGAAGAGCCCTCCATCCATTCAGTATTCTATGTCAATTACAGAAGGAAGGCACTCTCTAAATGAGAACCAAGATAACTGTCAAATAAATTGAGCACAGAGTTGGGGTGATGACATATTTTGCTTGACTGTATTTCGGATGAAAAATGAATCTGTCTCCAATCCACTACATAGGATAGTCACAGTCATCTCATCGTGAAGAAGTCTGAGGACCTTGATGTTCTTTTTGGGACATCCAAATCTGGCTGGTACTTTCCACAAGGCTTCACTGATTGGTGGAATCAGAGGCCTTAGTCAATGAAAATTATATACAGGTGGTGATGTTCCTGACACTTTTCCTGGATCTCATGGGCAACAAAGATTGTGTCAGTTACCCCGTGGGATAGTCTGAAACGACACTGAGATTCCAGCAGGACTTCCTCAGCAAGAAGTAGAGGACAGTTCAGGAGGATGTGGGCAAGGATTTTCCCCACTGCAGAAAGGAGGGTGGTACCTCAATAGTACTGTTGCAGGGCACTAAGGTGCCTGTTCCTTTAAGAGCAGAAACTTCCTAGGGAGAGGGTCCTAAGAGCCAGACAGAAACCCCACAGGTGCAGGTTGCTATGGCAGCAAGCTAACAAGGGAATTAGCCGGCACCTGTACCTGGTCAGCTGACCTGAAAAAGGCAGGGCCCTGGGCACATATAAACCCCAGGGTTGAGACCAGCCGTAGTTCATTCTCTGGTAGCAGCTAGGGGAAAGAGCCTCCAGGGAAGAATTGCCCAAAGATGCTGTGGCTGCCTGATATGCTGCTTATAGGGCTAATGGGGCTCCAGGAGCTCACCAGGTACCCTGTCATACAAGGCACTTAGTGCTGGAGGGAAGTCTGACTCTTTTAAAGGGACAGAGCATACCCTGAGCTGTTTATATTATGTTATAGCCCAGGGGTTCATATTTTGGTTGCTGTTTATAAACCAGTGGACTGGGCTGAGGCTATTGGGGGAGAAGGAGGCCTCATTGGGGGCCCACTACACTGTGGGGACCCCAGCACCAGGGGGCACGGTGGCAAAGGGGGTGAGCAGACCCTAGCACCAGTGTGTGGGTGTAAAGACAGGGCTGCAGAGAGCCCAGCGCCAGTGTGGGTGCAGAGATAAGGCTGTGGAGAGCCTGGTGATGACAGGAGGCTGAGCTATAGCAAGGTGCCCAAAAGGCAAAGTTTAAATACCATCTGCAAGGCTTGGGGTGTGGTAAAGGGCTGGTTTTGGAGCCATGCATCTAGCCCATCAGGCTGAGGGTGTCCTGTGAGGCAGCCATTTTGAGCAGGATCCAAAAGGAGTCCAAGAACCCACAGGGTTTAGTGGGCTCCATCAGGACTGTGTCCAAACACAAACTCAAGGGCAGCCTCCGTATTTATTATCATTACCAACAAGATGTGGTAGGAGAGGAAAAGGGTGCCTGGTGGGCGAGATTGGTACAGTCATGAAGCCCTAGGGTCGTCATGACCATCCCTGGGGACCCCATCCCATGACAAGTTCCTACGCACAGATGTATCTCCTCTGTTTAAGATAACCATGATTTTGTACTTCCTCAGGTCCCCAGGGATCTCTTCATTGTTTCAAATTCATAGAATAAATTGATAGTCTCTCAGTATCAGTTCCTTACTGCCAGCCTTGTAGATTCCTGTAGATATGCCATCCGGTCCAGTAGTCTTGTTGTTCTTGGCTTCCTTGATTGCACACCAGAGTCCTTATAGGATAGAAGGGTTGGTGAGGGATCCCCTTTCAGATTGTTAGGGGATGGACTCGATGTTGGTATCTGCCATAGTTGACTCATGGTTCAGGAGTGCCTCAAAGTGCTCTTTATATCTAGCTTGGATTGATTCATTGTTTTTGAGGAGCATTGAGCCATCCTGCAATTGCAGGAAAGTAGGACCATGGGCAGTTGGACTGTAGATGGCTTTCATTGCCTTGAAAAAGCTACACATTCCTTGTTTGTCAGCATACAGCTGGATGTCTTTGGCTTTATCTTGCCACCTTGGTTTCCCAGATCTCCTTTTGATCTTCAGCTTCAGTTTTGAGAAAGAGGATATGTCTCTTTCCTCTGCTGAGCTGAGGTGATCATTTTTCTTGGCAAGATGACCCTTTTGTGTGGTGACCAGAAGTGGACACAGTACTCTAGCTAGGGTCTCATCAACACTGAGTGCAGAGGACTTATCACTTCCTTAGCCCTGCTTGTGATGCATCAGCTAATACATACCAATATACTATTAATATACTGAGTACAGTGTCACACTGGCAGCTTATGTTCATCCTGTGATCAATTATAACCCTGAGATCCCTTTCAGCCATCATGCTAGCCAGGAGATCACCTCCTAACCTATATTCATGTCACTGGTTACTTCTCCCCAGGTGAAGCACTCTGCATTTATCCTTATTGAACTGCATCTGGTTCCACTCTACCTACCTTTCCAGCTTGTCCAGGTCCCTTTGGATCTGCTTCCTATCCCCGAGTGTGACCACTTTTCCCTATAGGTTAGTATTGACCACAGATGTGGCCAGGATGCTTTCCATATCCTCATCTAAATCATTGATAAAGATCTTGAACAACACAGGGCCAAGAACTGAACCCTGAGGGACAGCACTGGCCACCTCCAGCCAGACCCATCCACTAACACTCTCTGGGTTTGACCCCTTAGCCAGTTCCCAACCCACCTGATTGTGAACTCTGCCAGCCCACAATCCCCCAGTTTTTTAATAAGAGTTTCATGGGAGACCATATTAAAGGCCTCTTTAAAATCCAAGTATATGATATCGACCGTGTCTTCCACATCTAAGTGGTTCATCACTTGATCACAGAAGGAGGCAAGATTGGTCAGCCCTGACTTGCCCACAACTTGCCATGTTGGCTGTCCTTAAGTGTCATCAATTTTGCCAGTCTCTCACAAATGGTTTTCTTGATAATTTTTTCCAAAATTTTACCTGGTATTGAGGTCAAACTGATCAGCCTATAGTTTTCCAGATCCTCCCTCCTCCCCTTCTTAAAGATTGGCACCACATTGGCCCTTTTCCATTCTTTCCAATCTTCCAGGACCTCTCCTGAGCACCACAAGTCTTCAAATACCTTTGCCAAAGGTCCCACAATGACTCCAGCTAATTCCCTCAGTACTCTTGGTTGTAGTCTATCCAGTCCCCCCCCCCCCCCCCCCCACTTG
>NW_005842935.1:437780-477446 GCF_000455745.1 Alligator sinensis
TCTGTCCAGTAGCCGACCAGGCAGGTGACCACCATTTGCATGATCTTCAGTGTTGCTTCATTTGTGGACAGGGCATGGAAATACTGTTGGATATTGTGGTGGGGACAATGCCACAAAGAGAAACTTACCAGAGGAAGGAGAGGGGCGGAGCCGGTGGGACACCACCAGAGACTGGAAGTGCAGCCAGACCAGGGCCTCAGTGAAAAAACCCGCTGCGCCAAAGACAAGAAAAAAAGTTGCAACAGGCTAGGGGAGAGCTGGGGCCAGCACTGGTACTGGCATGGATCCACTTTATGGCAGTGTGCCGATGCGAATTCACTGGCCGGCCCCCTGGAAGGGGGCATAAAAACTCCACTGGAACAGATTCAGGGAGGGCCAGCAGTGAGTCCTCTGGTGGGCCCAGAGTGGCCCAGAGCAGTTTGCAGCCCCACTGAGGGAATGTGGTGGCAGCCCCAAGAGGGGCCAGGCAGAGGTAAGCTAAGCCCAGGAAGGCCTAGCTACTTACCTGAAACAGAGCACAGGAATGGGATACAGCTGCCCAGGAATGGGACAGCAACAAACCTGAGGGGAGAGAGAGAGAGAGAGAGAGAGAAGGCTGCTACTGACGTGAGACAGGGGAGCAAGGTAACCCGGGGCTGGTAAAATTACAGGTCAGTTAATGTACAGCCTAAACCCAGATGACACACCATCCAAACTGGACTTTTCTAACTCAAAAAGGCAAAACAAAAACCTTTGCCATGATGAGTCCTAGTTGAGGTCTGGAATTAACATCTGTGGTTGGTGTGAGGCAGGGTGTAGGGGAGGTGGAGCCCCAGAATGGGAAGCTGGACAGGAAGATTGATGAAGGGAACCAGGAAAGGCAGGACATAAAACCATCCTTCCGATAACAAACTTATTCCAACAAGATGTGGCAGGGGAGAACCCTTGGGGACCATCCAAGACATCTGACTGAATGACAAGCTGTCAACCACTAAGGAGACAGCAGCACCCAAAAAAACAGTAAAAACAAAACGCACTAGTGAGTGGCATGGGAGGTTACAGAGATTCTTACAGACCTTCAGTTCTTGAAGAGGTTTGGTGTTGAGAGTCCTGTGCATTGCTTTTGGCTAAGTTTGGTGTTTTGGAGCAACCTTGCAAGTAGTAACCAGAATGTGGTCAAGGTTGGGGTAAAATTGTTCCTTGACATTATCATCAGCATCAAGTGTTGGGGCATGTGCACTGATCATGGTGGTGTACTGGTTGTTGCTGAGTTGAAGATGAAAAGTCATAAGATGTTCATCAATGCCCACAGGGAGCTCCATAAGTTGTTACTTAATGGTAAAGCCAACACTTTGAATGCATATGTTCTGGGCTAGTTTCCCTTTCTAGAGGCAGGTGTAGCCCCCATCCTCTTCCTTCAGCTGACCCTAACCCAGTCATTTTGTCTAACTCAGAGCTGCAGTGTTAATGTTGTCTCTCACTAGTTCCTGGAGATGTCAGATCTTCTTTCCAGTTGTTCATTGTCTTGGTTAATTATCAAGGTGCAAACATTCCATGTTGCAAATACTATTATTGTCTTATGGTGTTTGTGACCGCAGAGAGAGTGACCCTGATGGACGTTGTTATCCAGCCAGGAACAGATAAGATAGCCTAGGTTTAGGATGGCTTTTCTAGCCCCTTCTCCATGTGAAGTGAGCAGAGGGGGTCCTGAATATGACTGCTCAGTCACAGTACCAGCTGCCAACTTGCACCTGTCTCTCAATGCAGATGCAAAATGACCATCAGGCTATGACCACCTGCATTCAGATTCATGGCTGGATTCACAAGATCTGTCTCCACAACCATTGGCCCATCACCGCATGGCTTTTGGAGGTCTGTACAGGACATCATGTTGTTTCCTGTGGTAGAAGCCTGCACGTGACTGCTTAATGTAAGGTAACTGGTAGGTGGAAACAGCAACCACGCAATCTGGACACAGTGGATATCTGTGTTCAATGGAAAGAGAGAACCCTAGGTGACAGGCAACCTCCTTCTTGTTGCAGCCTTCTTCCATTTTTACAGCTGTTGAGATCCTGACATCTTCTTCCATTTGATCCTCTGAGGACTTGATCCTCTGAGGACTTGAGCTTGGACCATGGTTTGTCTGGGACCTCCCCTCAGGCCTGTTTGCTATGGGTGACCCTGCCAGGAGTGCAAGACTCTGGACAAAATAGCTCTGAGGGGTCATTGGGACACACAAGCCTCTTTGCTACTACAAGATCTCAGTCAATGGAGAGGCCTTTAAGGCACTAGAGCAGTGGTCGCCAACCAGTCAAGTCATTGTGGATCCTCTTTTGATTGATCCTGGGCTGGGGGGGTGGCCGTGTGTGCGCATGTGTGCATGTCCTCCCCTTGTCAGTCTGTGGGAGAGAAAAGGGGTGGGGGCCAGATTGAGGCCCCCACAGTGAGGGATAGACAGAGTGCAGCACAACTAGGAGCCAGGGGAGGTGAGTGGGCCCCCAGCCCAGCTGGGTTTGCGGGAATTGGAGCCCAGGGGGCTCATCCAAGGGTGCAGGGGGGGTGGGCTCTCACTGCTGGGTGTACCCTGGTGGAGGCCCTGGGGGCATGTGCCCCCCCATCTCTGCGCAGAGTGGAGGCAGTGGAGGTGGCTGCTGCTGCCCACTGCACCTTGAGCCCCACTGCAGCTGGCCACATGTGGGCGTGGCTCAGCCCAGCAGCAGGACTAACGTGGGCTCGGGCCCCAGCCTGGCTGAGTCTTGGAAGATCTGCTCATCCAGGGGTGTATGCGGGGGGCAGCTTCTGCTGTTGGGTACACCCCAGCAGAGGTCCCAGGGGCCCATGCCCCCCCATCTGTGCTTGGGGTGCAAAGGGCAGCCCACAGCAGCAGCTGCCTCCACCCCATGCAGAGATGGGGGGGAACTTGCTCCCCAGGCCTCTGCCAGGGTGCACCCAGCAGTTGGAGCCCCCTCGGATCAGCAGATGGAGCCCCCCATGTGCCCCTGGATGAGCAGATGTTCCAAAACCCAGTCAGGCCATGGCCCGACCCCACATGAGTTCTGTTGCAGGGCTGAGTCCTGCTGCAGGGCTGAGCCCTGCTTGCCTGGTGGCGGGATGCATATGGCATGCAGATCTCAGGCACATGGCCCCCACACCCTCCTGGTGTTCATGAAGTGGTGGGAGCCACCACTCCCTCCCCGTGCTGGGGGCCCCTCGGACAACCCACTCTTGGCTCTGTCCCATGCCCCACCCTGGCTGTGCAGGGCCTGCTTCTGCCCTGGTCCCACTCCTTCCCTCGCCGCTGTGGTGGGGGAGGGCAGATTGAGGCCCCAGCAGTGAGGGAGGGAGTGGGGAACAGGTAGGAGCAGGGGTTTGGATAAGTGGGGCCCTGGCTGGGCTGGGTGGTGGGACAAGCGGAGGTCCAGGGTCCCACTCACTCCAGACCCTGCTGCTGCCTGTGCCCCACTCTCTCTCTCATCGTTGGGGCCCTGATCTGGCCCCCTGGCCCTTTCCTTTCCCCCTGCTCCTTCCCCCACAAACTTACCTGCTGGGGGGGGGGGGCACCCTCAAATAATTTTTCTTCTTCTGCCTCAATCTGGCCCCCAACCCTTCCATCCCCACAGACTGACCTGCTGGCAGGGGGAGGGGAAGAGTGTGGTGCGCAATAGATCTTGGGTTGCTTTTTAATTAAAAAAGGATCTCTTACAAAAAAAGTTTGGAGACCACTGCACTACAGGGTACTTAGTACAGTTTAACACCCTTTAATGCACTGACACTCCTATTTTAAGTGCCTTTAGAATGGTTTAAAAGTAACCTTAACATCACCCTTAATTTCTGAGCTGGAGTAATCTTACCCTCTTCCGACTCAAGTGCTATTTTAGCAGGGTTAGGCAATTATGCTGCAGTCAGCTGTGTATGTAGACCCGATCTAGTAACATAAAGGAAATCCAGGAAGCATCTTCTTCCAGACTCTATTACTTCTCCTCTACTAGCCTGTCCCTAATAGGTAAGTGCACACTTCTTCCCATATCATTCCCATCCTCAAAATGCCTGAAAAACTCAACCAACATGCGAAACACTGGAGTGACTTTCCCTTTTTCTCTCTATCTTGTGTTGGGCCATCCCTTGTATTGGAGATATCAAATCATCAGTTAGTTATTGAATTCTTAGTTGTATTTTGTGCAATGTGGCTAGTTATTTAGTCTGCCTCTGCTGATTTAGTTTTGCTTCTGCCACAGCTATGTTAGGAGGGCTAGCTGGGCACATGGTGGGGGGCCTCTGACTGCCTTTGAAAATCTCCAAGGAGTTGTCAGCCCCTTAACCATGCTCCTGATTTCTATCTTTTGGGACTCCTCATCCCCTGGAGTGCTCAAGGGATTTAGGTAAGCCACGCTATATTTCTTCTGAAAAAAATCCCCTGAGCTCCTAAATGTGCCATGCTTTCTTTGGAGGACACAGAAGGCATAGTGCACCTGTGCAAGTTTCAAGTATTCTGGCAATAATTTAAAGTTTTTTTTCTCTCCTCCCATGCCATCCCTCTTTTCCTTCCCCAAGTCCCTATTTTTCCCTTAGTTTCCTTTTTTTATTTAAAACCCTTATTGAAATTGTGCCCAAACCATAACATGAAGCACTGAAACACTTTG
This sequence comes from Alligator sinensis, assembly GCF_000455745.1. Taxonomy (NCBI): domain Eukaryota; kingdom Metazoa; phylum Chordata; order Crocodylia; family Alligatoridae; genus Alligator; species Alligator sinensis. Next base: position 442,400 of record NW_005842935.1, read on the forward strand.
CTCAGTATATTACTGTATATAACAGTGTTAAATTTGAAAACTACACAGGTAAGGACTGCTGCCCTTTCTGTCCATGCTCAGTTAAGGTAGCTATGATCACTGGTCTGTTTATGCTTTCTGCTAAGAACTAGCAGAGACCCCTTTCCAGAAATCCAGGATCCTGTAAAAGGATTCCTAGAGCACTCTACTTCTGAAAAGGAAAAAATAGCCTATGCTAAGCTCAATGCTGCTGTGAGTAGAATGCTTTCAGTACTCAAATTAGTTAGCTTACAGCTGGCTTATATTTCTATGCAGCACCACAGCCCCCTCTGCGACTGCAGTAAGACATACCCCTTATTTAGCAACATTTCGTCTTACTCTTATGCAGATAGGGTAAATGACTTCCACAAGATCACATAGGAGATAATTGGGAACAAGCCCAAGTTTTCTGCTATAACAGAACCATATGTAATTCACTAGATCATGGGACTTCTAAAACTTATTCACACTCTACATGCTTTAGCTATATACTAAAGATAGGGATATTCTTGCTTACCCAATTTTGTTAAGCCTTCTGGATTTATGAATGTAGAAGTGCTAAGTAAGGATGAGTTAGGTCACTTTTAGTGAGATATGGAAGGGTTGGATGACTTTTTTCCCCTATGGATTAGACCGTAGCCTGAGTGCCAAAAGACCTAAGTTCAACTCATGGATCTAGCCCAATCTGTTACTGTGAACTTGGACAAATTTCTTAACCTTTCTGTTAGCCATCTATAAACCTATTTCTCCACCTGATAGGATTGTGTGGTTTAGAGATGAATGTTGTTCAGTTCTTTGAAAAGATGCAGCTCTGAAGTTATTTATTACAATGGCTTGTTCCCTGGAGCTTAGAGGAGCAGAAAGTACTATACAGGGTGTGTATATACCTGTGCAATTAATGCACATGAATAAACTACGGACCTTATTGCTCCAGAGTTTTTTACTCCCAGGTGTGCCATTTAAACATGAACCTGGGAACAAAAAACTCTGGAGTATATTGCTCTGGAGTTTATTCATATGCAGCACATTGAGTCTGGTCAGAGCAGCTCAATGCTGCCCTGACCAGGCCCAGCGTGCTGCAGAGGGGCTGGTGGGAGATGAGGGTGCTTCAGTGCAGGGTTAACTGGCAGGCAGTCCCTGCACTGAAACATCCTCTGCCCAAGCCAGCTGAGAAGCATCTACATTTGCACTGCTATGCACAAAAAAACTCTGGAGCAGGCTAGTACTTGTAAATACAAGTACTAGCCTGCTCCAGAGTTTATTCGTTTCATGCGTGCTAATAGGGGCAGATGTGTAGACATGGAGATGTTTACTGAGAAGCCAATTAGGCAGCTCTGCAGTAAACATCTTATGTAGATGTGCCCAGGGAAGATAAAAACATCTCACTATCTCTTATTTTACCTTCTACAGATTCCTGTTGAGAGACTCATGAAGAACATTAATAAGGAAAGGATCTAGAATGCCATCCACTAATCTTTTCTATATATACACCATATTATTGAAGTACTGTTTTTGCTGCAGAGTATAGTTTAGTGGTCTAAACATCATGTTTAAACTGTTTACTATCTTTGGGGACCCCAGTTCAAATCTAGACAGAGTTAGCTCAGACCTCCATGCTTTAAATAAAATATGTTCCTGGTGGGTTGTTATTTTTTTCAGATTGGAGCTTAAAATGTGAAACATTGTTGGTTGTGTGAGGGTTCATGTACTAAAGATGAATTATATAAGACTGATTTTCAAATTCTGTTCTGTACCTCCCTGGTTCTGCGAGAGGTCATCATGGATTCTGCATAGAAATTGCAGTAATGGCAAAGTGAGCTGGGAGGTGGTGTGCCTCCATTGTTGGGCTGGGTCATCTGGCTTTGTGTCCGCTCATGTGGCCCTTAGACTCAGGGGTAGCAGAAATAGTGATATGAAAGGGTTTCAAGACTTTATGACGTTTGAAAACCACTTATATAAGAAATGGCCCCTCTATTCACTGTCTTATGCTGGTCTACATGCCAGTTGGTTGTTGGCCTCCACCATAGAAGTGGTGGGGTTCCTCTTGACAGACTACAGAAAGTGCTTGGGATAGGAGGCTATTTAAATGCAAAGTCTAGACATAGTGCCAATTTGAAAAAAAATAGTTTTGGGTTTTTTTAAAGGACAGAATCCCATACTGTACTCTTTCCTGTAGCCACTTAGCTCAGAATTCAAAATGAAGAGGGAGGGTGGGAAACAATCTCTCCTGATTTGTCTTATTAAGATGAATGTAGTTGGCAGGACTATTTTAATTTCTCTTTCTATTCCAGCATCTTAAGATAGGATTCAAATTTTTGGCACAGAACCATCCACTTTTCTTGGTCTTGTTCTACTCTCTTTCCAATATTAGCCTGAGGACGCCATACCAGATTAATCTAAGGGGAGAGGGGAAAAAAACGTTAACCAAAGCAATAAAGATAATTAATTTGTATTTGAAAGGGATATTGTCCCTTTTTTGCCATTCCTTCAGTACAAACATGCAAAGCCTTTCTCTATAGTGTCTGAGAGGTGATATTTGCCTTACTGGAATGTAGTTTCAGTCACTGCCTCCTCCCCTCTCCATTTGCCCCAGTTTTAAGTACTGTCATCAAGGGCTGCCTTATGTTACTGGAGCTCACTGTTGTTCCAAGCTAATCTCAGAGATCAGCTAAAGCCATCAAATCAACCATGTGCAGCTGTGCAGTGAGCCTGGAAGAACTACACTCTATACTAAGTTCTTCAGTCTTTTTTTCCCCCTCTAATTTTATATATAATCATTTAAATATTTTGACTCATATTTATTTATGGACAGCAGGGTTGTGTAAGAAAAGCACAAAAAACCCACAGCTCTGCTTTATAATCTTTAATTCCAACATGCTCCCTACATCTAGCAAGAGCTCTGCTTAATTAGATATTTAAATGATTGGAGCAATGCTGTTTCTTTAACTTCTAACTGCGACAAACACACGCGAAACATACTGTTGGCGGCATTTAATCAACAGCAGTCAATTTATCATTTTCACAGTTTTAGTGAGTGGTTATGAATCACTAAAATCACAGGTATTGTAGATGCAGCGTTGTGGCACTATCATTAACAAATATACAGTGCACAGAGGGATGACTTGGTAATTGAGTGGGACTAATAAGAATACATCATTTAGCTGTGTGTGACAAACTGTGCCTCAAAACACAAGCATGGAAAATTCACGTTTTGCTTAATAAATAAATTACACAGCCGATGTATTATACATAATTTGTGTCCTCATGGATTTGAATGATATATAATGCATGGTCCAAGTCATTTATTTATTAAGACTAACTATATATATTGTAGGTGGGGAATTTTAAACTCCAGAGTAAGACCTGCCTAGGTAACTGTTACAACTACTGAGTTTGATTGGGCAGCAAATGAGGCTGTGCATTTGGGGAGTTGGAGACACATAGGCAAGTATTTCTAATGTTACAAGCTCCAGCATGTTTATAAACTTCAGTTTCCTTATTTATTTGAGGCAGAAGGAGAAAATCTGAAGCCTGAGTATAAAGGCTGTTTTTGTGCAATGTATGTAGTAAAGAAAGATGAAGTAACTTCTCACTGAAAAAAAAAATGCAGGCAAAGAATATTGATGTGATGGGGGAACAATTGGTATTTCTCTTTAATGTCCCAGAAGGGGCAATTTTATACTGGTGATTCTTTAGTCCTTTACGGGGGGCAAGAATTCCTGAAATGACAATTAGAGCTCTCTTAACTCTAAAGACAAAAGTATATCAAACCACGTTTTGTTTTTTTATTTACTGATTAATGTGGAAATATGACAGTAACACCTTCCAAATTGTTTCCCACTGTTGTCTTGAAGGTTTTTAGCCAAGATGCCCTAAAGCTGCTGTTCCTCATATCCAGTGAGGTTTCATAGGTTAAGCCCCTCAGCATAAGCAGCGGGAGAAAATATTATTTGGGGGGGTCTGAGTGCTGCGCTGCGGTGGCAGGGCATGGCGGTGGTGCTAGAGCAGTGGAGTCACATGGAGCTGAGCGCACATAGGGTGCTGGCCTGGCTGCATGCCGAACAGTGCCGGCTGCTATGGGATGGTGGCACCGTGGTGCTGCTGTTGTTGCCAGCTGCCACAAAATTAGTTTGGGGGGGGCTAAGCCCTATTACTCTGGCCTTCCACTGCCTATTCCACCTCAAAATTTTCTAGGCTGTTTTGCTTTCTACTGTCTGGGCTTCTCTAGTTCGGCTTCTTTCAGGAATATCCAGTAAGAGCTGGGGTTTTTTGCTTCCTGGTTAATTGAAGCCTGGTGCCCATGTAAGTTCATTTATGGTTGCTCCATTGTTGTCCAGCTTCTATTCACTGCAGTGGATTTTCCATAGAATCACGTGTAAAAGGAGATGGTACATCTTTCCCATCAAGATGTAACTTTGTAAAACCTCTTTAAAAATTAAACAGAATGGCAATTAAAACCAAAACCAAAAATACAACTAACATGTAAATGCACAAATACAACTAACTTGTAAATGTGAAGGAACAAATATTTGTTATGGTTTTCCTTTGGTCCTAGATGTGGCACCACAAATTCCCTTCTTGAATGCTCTCAAGAATGTTTCTTGTGGATAAGAGGATGGGGCATGGGGAAAGGAAATTAAAACTTTGAGAATGAGGTTCCATATGAAGTGTCTGGGCACATGTTTTGCTTATAAACTAAGACTAGAAGAGGGAACATTATAAGGTTGGGAGACATCTGAAAGGGCTTAGTTCTTTCACTGATTTATAAACATTATATAAGAACAAAAAGTCTTTCTCCCCACTATAAGCCAAAAAAGCAGTAAAAATTGTATTAGGTTTCACAGGCCTATTTGTAAGCTGGCTTTTTTTAATTTGTATTCTTATGTAGCTTTTGTAACCAATTCTGAAATCTAAAGATGAACACCAAACTGCAACGTTTGGTTCCAAAGTTCAGAGAATCTGAGGTTTTGGTTCAGGGTCATCGTGAACTTAGACTGAGTTTTGAGGAAATCTGCTTTCTAGTGACCAAAGGAACCTGGACCAATTTATGTTTGTGGGAGGTACCCAGGCAAACATCAGTGGGTCTTTGTGGTTTGGAACTTATTCATGCATGAATTAAAAGTATAACTGTAGTAGCCCTAATTCATGGAAAGTGATATCAAAACCTTTGTGAACTAGTCTGGCCTAAATGTACATAGATCCTTTAGGGCCCTTCAAAATAGCATGCTTTGTCAAATTTTGAGTTATTTTTGGCAACCCATCTTAAGAAAAGATGCACTCATTGCAATGATGTTTCATGGCCTTGACTTGTCAGATATTTATTTCAGTGGTGCTGTGAAACAAAATTCTTCATGTAATGGTTCAATTAGGGAGATATGCTGGCCTCTTGACTCTTGTTTACTTCTGTTCCTATCCCAGATGAATATTCAAGCTAAACAATTTATTTGTGTGTGTGCATGCACACATGTGCATATGTTATGTGTGGGGAAGAGTCAACAAACATAAATTAAGTCTAATTCTACTGAAATTTCTAGTTGCAGGAATTTTGGTAGCATAGTGAAATCTTACTACGCATTTCCTCTGTGAGGGGAAAAATATACTAATATTTGTCCAAATGTATCTTTACATCCAAAATGGAAGCAGCAACAACTCAGTGTTGGCTGAGTTTGATCAAATGTTGAACACCCCCATTGCCTGTGGACTTGAGTGATTCAATTCTGAGTTTGATCAAATGGGTTAAACAAACTTTAGTTCAAAAAGTACATACAGCCATTAGAAGTCCCTGAGCTATGTTAATTATTTAATTAACCCAGGCTGGCTTTGAACTGTTTTCTTGAATTGGGCGATGTCTTCTGTATGAGCAGGTAGGGTCATTTCTTTCTAACTTACCATACACCATGGCTTATCTTCTACTCATCTGCTTTAGTGATTTAAATTGAGACAGGGCTGTAATATAATATAAATCTTAGCTCCAAGGCTCATCTAAGGCTTTCTTTCTTTCCCTTGGCTTTCCAAGCCAATTAGCTAACATTTGCTCTCCACACAGTGATAGCTGGGCCATACTTTAAAGTCAGTAACTTTTAGTTAAGGTGGTTTGTTTTCTAAATATTTGTTTTAGTCTCTAACTTGAGAGGCAGGTTGAGGCCATAAGTGCTCTGAAGTACTGGTTGTTTACAGCCCTAGATCAAGTCCATAAGCATTGTGGGTGCTCAACATGCCTGCCAGAAGCTCTGTATTCAATGTAGTACAACAGGGCATTGGCCATCCTGATCCTGTCTGGGGTACGGATTTTAGGTAGTGAATGCAATAGCAATATTTTGGTACTTTAAGGCACCTGAAATGACCCACCCCCCCTCCCCCCAGCACTAGTCCCAACAGTTTGTAAAGGGGCCAAGTGAAAAGATGGTACGCCCTTGCCTTGCTTCACATACCCTTACAGCACTTGAGGATAACTCTAGGTAGTCAGTTGAGCTGTGCTTCTCTGGCCTAGCCTAGCTCATCTTCACAGGAAAGACTGACAGGATAAGATGCTGCATTAATTACAAATAATTTTTCCTACTTTTAATGCTTGGAATAAGCCAATGAGTACTAAAAGGACCCTTGGTATACTACTGAAAAAAAAAAAAACTGATTAAGGCTGCTGCATAAGATAATGTCCTTGACATAATTTGCAGGGGGTTTTTTTCTTCCTGCTATTCCCTTATTAACCCTAACAAGGCCAGGTCCTAGATTTTTGTGTTGTTCTGACTCAAGTGTATCCTTCCTGATTCCACCCACATTAAAACTATTCCAGTAAGACTGAAGGATAAAAAAGCAGGCATGGGAATGTGTAGGCCCCTACAGTCACTAAGATAAATTAAATTATTTAAATTGACCTAGGGGCCTGTGTGTAGAATAATCCTCCACTTAGATGACCCAGTGATTCTTAACTCATTTCTAAGTCTGTATTCAGTCAGTGTGAAAGCGTTAATGTTCCTGTATCACAGTACACTGATTACACTTATCTTTTTCATACCCAATAACCAGAGACAATGATTATATTATTCATAAGATATTTTTACCTGAAGTAATAAAGCATACAGCTTTAGTTATTATTTCCTAAGCTTTTTTTTAACTATACTTCTTTCTGTAGCCCCAGGGAGAACCCTACAATTTATATGAAAAACATTTCACACCTTTTTCCACCCCCTCTACCTATCCTAAGTTAGTGTAATATTATCTGCAATAGCCCATTTATCATAGCATCTTTGTGCCCTTTCGGGAATGTCATCCCTGCAGGATTGGCCAAAATGCCAGTTTTTAAAAAAAATGGAAAAGAGGGTTAGTGTTGGTGAAAGAGCTTAGCTCAGCACCTCCTCTCTTACCCTAGTCAGGTACTATAGAAGACAAAAATAGCCTGATATGTCCATAAACAGTTATTTTACTGCCCTACCATATGCTGCCCTAGTGCTCCAGATGGACTGAGAATCTGTGAAAGTCATGTTTCATGAGTGTTTCCCAGGAAACTCCAGTACACAGCTGGTGATATACACATACTTGGGGACTACATGGGGGCAGAGAAAACACTACTACATAGTTTCTGATACAGTGAATTGGAAAACACATCCTATTATTTAGCTGGGGCCACAAAATGTCCAGGTGGGATTCCTTTTGCTAACTATTCCCCTCTTCCCCCTGGCTCCAAATTGTCAGAATAGTTGCAATAAATCATATATAACTTGTATATGCAGTGACTCCATGTAATATGTTGTGAAAACTTGGTGAAAATCTACTTGCAAATGATGCATGAGTTTGAAAACCCCTAAATAAAATCAGATAGTACAGGGGTTGGTTTTCTGCATTCTTACTACACCGTATTTTCTCCAGCATTTTTGTGTAGTGAAATAATGTTGACCTAAAAGGTGAGGGGAAGAAATACCTCCAAAGATGAGCTTGGTTCCTTTCCTCTGCACTCCATAATGTCTGTGCATCTTCATCGCAATTCTTACTTCTATTTTTAACATATTAATTAAAACAAACTAACAAACTTGACTGCAAATCCTTGTGTAGACACTTTTTAGTGTTTTCTATGCAACACAGCCAGTTGTCCTTAGTCACATTAGTATGACTGGCAAAAAATATTTGTCCGGTCAGTGCTAAAACCTGCAATCCTGTTGATTTCTTAACCACAAAATGTGAATCCAGGCTTGTATAAAGAGCTGTGGATCTGTTGTGCTTCCTACACTGATACTTGATGCCACTGCCCTCCAGGAGTGCCTTAGCTGCACTCTTGTACTGCTCCCAATGTATTCTCTGTGCAGTCTCTACACTAAAAAAAATCTGCCCCTCTCCATGTGATGTCTACTCTCCTTCTTCTGGTCTGCAGAAGTGATTTTTCTGTCTCTTCCTACATGTGCTGCAAGTTAGATGGAACCTGGACTCTTTCACTTGGCTTCTGCTTGTGCCCTTTCTCTGCTGACTGCCAAACAGAGCCTTTCTCTCAGCCTGTGTTACGTGCCTCCCTGCTCCCCGCCCCAAATCCTACCAGAGTAGGGATTTCTTAGTTGTTGTTGATGCTACACAACTTTTAAATCTGGGGTAGACTTTCCTTCTACTGCACATTCATAGTTAGGGATGGTGGCTGGGAAGGAAAAAAACATGGGAAAGTCAGGAGTATGGTAGGGCCACGCCTGCCTTCCCTCCTCATTATTAAGCCTATCACACTGTGGCTTTGTCATGTTACTTTTCTGGGAAATGGCATGAGTGATGATTGTGACATGAAATTTAATTAACAAATAAGATGATTTAGTCATATAGAGCTAGGTCACACATACCTTGGAGCCTAGCCCTAGCCAGTAATCGGCTGACCTGTCTATTGCAAAGTTTCCCAGTTTCACGGTGGACCTATTGTGACAGAAAGGTTCTGTTTCTGTCTGGTGGCACCATGCATATCCTCACTTCTTTCTTCTATGGATTATCCTTCAGCTAAAGAATATAAATGGGACTTTTACAGCTGATACAAACCCAAGATAGCAAATACAGAATGCTACAGTATGTGTATAATCACAAATATTTCCAGTGCAAGGAGCCTAACTGACAACTGTATCATGTTTACTTGATTCCAAAATAAGACCCCCTCCCCACTTAACATGGGTGGAAAAGCCCCTCATCTTCAAATTGAGTATGAGGAGGTGGGGGGTGGCAAGTAGCTGCTAGGGCTGTGCAAAGCTTTGGTTGCTGATTCAATTTGGTGGGGATTCAGCCCTATTTGTTGGTGGAATCTCCAGAATCAGGAGACCCTTTAATCTACCCAAATCGAATCAGAACCCTCCGAATCGATTTAGAGAGATTTGGAAAGATTCAATGATTTGGACATAGACACAGCTTAAAATTTTTTTCTACATACCTCAAGGTACCAGGTGGCTTGTGAATGCTGAGATGCTGGGGCACATGGAGCGTCCCACATGAGTGTGTGGGGGGGAGGGGGGTGGCCCCAGTATGCTTGGCAGTGGAACCGGAAGTGGACCAGAAGCACTTTCAGTCCCCTTCTGGGTCCGCCAGGGAGTACATGGGAGAACCCTCCCACCTGTCGGCTCAGCAACTGGTGCCTCCTGGGATGCAGGGGCAACCAGGGTCCCTCCACAGCCAATTGCTGAGCTGAGGGGGGGGGTGTGGGGGTCCCCCACACGTTTGGCGGCGGACCTGGAAGTGGACCAGAAGTACTTCTGGGTTTGCTGCCAAGCATGCAGGGCCACCCCCGGTCCAGTGGGAATCAGCATCAAATCTTCACATTCAGATTTGGCTAAATTGAATCGGGACTGTGATCTGAATCAATGAATTGAATCACTGTCCCTCATTCGGGCCGAATCCAAATTGAATACAGCCCATTTCGCACACCCCTAGTGTTGCTGCATCTCTGGCTCTGGCTCTGGAGCTTCTGTGGCTGCCTGCCTCCCTGCTGCCTCTCCCCCTCCTCCTGCTTCTCCCCCCCTGCAGCCTTGGACCTCCACCTCCCCTTCCCCCATCTGCCCACCCCACACACTCTGTCTCCTGTCCCCCTCCCTCTTCCCCTCCCAACCACTTACCCTTGCTCTGGCACCAGCAGGGTCTTTCCCCACTCTAATCTGGGGCACCAAGCATGGCCTCAGCCTGGGTCCAGGAACATTCTTCTTTGCCTAGTGAGTAAAAAGTTTTTTTTTTAAATTGATCTCTAGGATTGTGGGTCCAAAACTAGGCATGGAACTAGACTGTTTTCCTATGTGAATGATACAAACTAGCTGAGCTTTATTCTGGTTTTAGGTGCTAGGCAAACTTATTTTTAGTATCTCTCTCTGTCTCTCTTTCTTCGATACCTAGGAGGGTGAGAGAAGACGTTGGAATACTCAGGGGTCTCTGAATACTCCACCAGGAGAAACTGAACCAACAGTGGGAAGAGAAAACAAGTTTTCAAAGGTGTTGTGATGTGTTGTTTGGGGCTTTGGGAAAATAGAAAATGGTTCAGACTTTGATGATACGTTATAGTCTCACTTTTGCTTCCCTACTGAGAAACAAGCCCTGCCCACTTGCTTCTGCTCTGAGCCTGAGCCTGGCCATTATACATAGTAGATGGCTCAGAGGCAGAGATCCAATGTGGCTCTGAAATGTGCATTCAGATTCTTCTGAGCTGCCTACTCTGCCCAGTTGTTGCAGCAGGCTTAGTGGTCGGGGTTTCTCAGTGGTGGTCATAGACCCAGAAGGAAGGCAGCATGAAGATGACCCTATGTTTACTTCTGTTCTGGTTAAAAAAACAGCAACAAACCAAAACCCCAGTAGAATCAATTCATTTTAACTAGGTACCCAGCACTCATGTACAAATATAGCTAGTGATTATAGGAACTGAAAGGTAATATCCTGGCCATTTATTTCTATAACTTGATAATATAAAACAGGGATATTATTTTATAACTAAAAAAAGAAAATCAATGCAATTTTCCATTGATGCTTATCAGAGAGGAAAAAGGCCTCAGCCTCATCCACCACAAGCTTTGCCCCTTGTGAGGCATCATAGCTGTTGCTGCCTTCCCCTTCTTCCAGGGGTATAAATTAATATCTCATCATTGACCATAATATGCCCTGTAACTGTGTTTATTATTACTGCATATTTTAGACAGGTGGTAAGTATTGGCACTTTTTATTATGCTGATAAACAATGTTGGACTGCCAGGTAAAATGTGTTGTCAGGAGTGATTTCTCACCTCCCTGTAGCCCCCTGTGGATTTTTATCTAGGCTCATGTAGTGAAAACCTTGAGCACTGAGGTTTTTTGCAGAGCTTTTCCTCAGTAATTCCACAGTGACTATTACTTCCTTCTTTTTTATAGAGCTTATGGTAAAAGGGTGGGGAACAAAGGGTTTAGGAATTGAATGTACCCTGCAAACATACACAGGCACACATGCACCCGATTTAAGGCTTGAAAAGAAGAGATTAACTCTTTGAAAACTGAGCATAATCATATTGATGTCTTGTACCCCCCAGCCCTCACTCCTCACAAGAATTCTGACTTTTCTGACTATTCTTTTTCTCTTTATCATCAAAAAACATGGCTAGGTTTTTAAAGGTTCAAAAAGCCTGGTTGTCAAAGGTTATTGTGTTAAATAACCTCCTTTATAGGGTCCCCCCCCCCCCCCCAACTTGGCAGTATTTACAAATTATGCTTGCTCTAGGTCAGATTGTACTATTGTGATCCAGGTAAGAAGGATTTTCTTCACCTGACTGCCTCAATGGAGGTGATCCCTTCCTTTTCTCTACACTCTCCAGAGCACTTTCTGTGAGCCTGGGGTTTCACGAGAAGCGGATCAAGAAGTGGGAGGAGGCTGGGGTAGGCTGATGTGCAAATGGAAAAAGGCTTTGCACTACTGCATTATCCAAAGCAGTAGTTCTCAACCTTTTTAGGCTCAAGACACACCTTTATGAGTGTGCAGGATTTACTGGCACCCCATTTAAAATCTATATATCTATAAATTTAGTATGAAGATGATAATATGAATATGATTTTATTAATTATTGTGCTATTAATCATGTGAGTATAGTATAGTATGCAATATCAGTATAATAGTAATAAAATCTGTATACTAGCCCCTTTGGGGTGCTCCCCTTGACACTGCCTGGCTTCATGCATGTTTGCTCCCAGTGAGGCACCTGGGCTAAGTACAGACAGTTAAAAAACCTGGGGCTGAATTGATTCAATCTTTGCAGGCGAGTCTAAGCTGCATAGATGAACTGATAAGCAGTAAACAAACATTCAATTGTGATTCTGAAAATGTAGCCACATGCCTGCAGTGGCCCAGGCCAGAAGCTGGGGGTCGCTAGAGCATGCCTCCCTGCTCAGCTGGAGCAGACAGCTTGGGCCAAGGTTAACTCTGGAAGGGGGTGCCTTGTGGGAGAGGTGCAAAGCATCCTGGGATGCTGGGAGACTGAGTTAACTTGAAGATGGAGGGGATCTGGGACAGAAGTTCAATAAAGTGATTTAACCTAAATAAGTTAGGTCAGATACTACATCCATCCAGCATTATCTTAAACTGGTTTCAGCCATTTTGAAATCAGTTTACATGCATTGAATTTCTGTTGGGTTACAGATTTGAACCAGTTTCCAATCACTTATACTAATTTGTGTTTAATTTCTGTCCCTAGTCTTAGACTCTTTACACATGGGTTTGCTGGTCACTGCTGGTGACCAGCAAATAGGTAAGCCAATTTCTGGCCTCAGTTATCCCAGGGCAGTTTCCCCTGAGCCCCAGCCCTGGCTCAAAATAGACAGAGTCCAGGGAAATCCAGTAGGCAGGGACTATGTGCTGGGTTGTACATATGTGGTACATGGGGGGCTATGAAGGGGGTTGTTGGGAGATAACACCCATGAGGCTTGGGAGGGGGTAGGACACCCCCACCCCCAGCCTCCAGTCTCTACCTGGGGGGGCAAGTGCAGCTCCTGGTTCTGTAGCTGCTAATCCAGAGATTTGCATGCCAGGGTCCAGTCACTTGCCTATCTCCTTCCACCAGCCTTGGGAGTGTGTGAGGAACTAGGGGGCAAGCTGAGCATCTGCATGCCTGGCACCCCTCAGAAAATACCAGCTCTTGTCTTTTACTCATTTTGACTATGGAAAAATAATAGAACAATTCTTCTGTTGCAAAGAACTTGGAGCATAACTGCTCTGTTAAAAATCTTTTTTAACACTCTGGATTCCTACCTGAAATCTCTGGCTGGGTCCACATGTGTAGGGGTGTGCCTTTACAGCAGCACAAATACAAGCAGCACAAATTTGTGTTGCTACTTGTGCCCCAGTGCATACCTCTCCCCTTGTGCTTTGCAGTGGGATTCAGTGCTGCAGGGTGGGGACTGGCTGGGGCACAGGGTGCCTCAGCAGGGACTAGCCAACCCCTGCACCCCAGCCAGCCAGGGAGTGGCATGTGGGGATGGTGGAGCAGGCATCCATAGACTGGAAATCCCAGTGGCAAATTTTGCCCCGGTAAAGCAAATTAGCAGTGCCAAGCACTGATTAGTATGCAACTTGTGCAGTCTGTGGTGCTGTGAAGTGGTTTGTAGTGCCACAAACCACACATGCTTGAATGTCTGGATCCAGCCTCTGGATTTATCTTGTGAATCATGTTTGCCCACTTAACAGTGCTAGCATGGTGTGGTACCTCACAGCACCTGAAAAGATTTCAAGGCACGTCAGGGTGCTGCAGCACCCTGGTTACGAATTACTGCTTTTTTTCCTTGCCCTGCTAAATTCAGTCTCTCCTTGGCTCCTCATCTAATATGTGTCCCTCACTCAACCAATGTAAAGATATGTTTTTAGTCCCTTTTAACTTTGTCCGACTTTAACCATTCCTACTAAACTGTCAGGTGACCTTAACTAAACTGTACTACCAGTCCATAATTCTTGAATGCCCTCTTTTGGCATTTTGCTTGTTAGTAAACTGTTTACACATAGACAGACATCTCCTATGACAAGGAGGATTTCTGGCCATCTTTACTATGGTCAACCTCACTCCTACAGTTGGGAAATGGTGCCCATTTTGCCAATATTGCCATTGAAAGTAATAAGAAATATTGGGTAATTTGAATGAGAAAATTTATGGAAATGAAGGAGGAATAGGTAGATCATGTGAACTTTAAAGAAAAAATGGTATGGTGAGATTTGTTAGAGCTGGCAATAGACCTTTTTTTCAGTTGAAATTATTATTTTTTTTAAAAGCTGGTAAAACAACTTAAATTCTGATGTTTATATATAAACTAGCAAATTAAGAAAAATCTTTTTATATAGGTTAAGACATCTTTCAGCTCTTTTATCTTCTGTTATATGCCAAATCCTCAGGGTAGAATCTTTTTAGTGATGTTTTTGGAAAAAGATAAGGATATATGGTTTATATGGAACCTCACAATGGTTCCCCCCACCCACATGTTTCATAGATTCATAGATGTTAGGGTCAGAAGGGACCTCAATACATCATCGAGTCTGACCCCCTGCATAGGCAGGAAAGAGTACCTTGGCCACTTGAACTGTGCAGAAGTTCTTCCTAATGTCCAATCTAAATCTGCTCTCTGCTAGCTTGTGGCCATTATTTCTTGTAACCCCCGGGGGCACCTTGGTGAATAAATACTCTCCAATTCCCTTCTGTGCCCCCGTGATGAACTTATAGGCAGCCACAAGGTCGCCTCTCAACCTTCTCTTGCGGAGGCTGAAAAAGGTCCAGGTTCTCTAGTCTCTCCTCGTAGGGCTTGGTCTGCAGGCCCTTAGCCATACGAGCGGCCCTTCTCTGGACCCTCTCCAGGTTATCCGCATCCCTCTTGAAGTGCGGCGCCCAGAATTGCACGCAATATTCCAACTGCGGTCTGACCAGCGCCCGATAGAGGGGAAGTATCACCACCTTGGATCTATTCGTCATGCATTTGCTGATGCACGATAAAGTGCCATTGGCTTTTCTGATGGCTTCGTCACACTGCCGACTCATGTTCATCTTGGAGTCCACTAGGACTCCAAGATCCCTTTCCACTTCCGTGCCACCCAGTAGGTCATTCCCTAGGCTGTAGGTGTGCTGGACATTTTTCCTCCCTAGGTGCAGCACTTTGCATTTCTCCTTGTTGAACTGCATTCTGTTGTTTTCTGCCCACTTGTCCAACCTGTCCAGGTCTGCTTGCAGCTGTTCCCTGCCTTCCGGCATGTCCACTTCTCCCCATAGCTTTGTGTCATCTGCAAACTTGGACAGAGTACATTTCACTCCCTCGTCCAAGTCGCTGATGAAGACATTAAAGAGTATCGGTCCAAGGACCGAGCCCTGTGGGACCCCACTGCCCACACCCTTCCAGGTCGAAACCGACCCATCCACCATGACTCTCTGGGTGCGACCCTCCAGCCAATTCACCACCCACCGGACTGTGTAGTCATCCAAGTCACAGCCTCTTAACTTGTTCACCAGTATGGGGTGGGATACCGTATCGAAGGCCTTCCTGAAGTCTAAGTATACGACATCCACTCCTCCTCCTGTGTCCAGGTGTTTCATAACCTGGTCATAAAAAGAGACTAGATTAGTCAGGTTTGTAATCCTAATTTTATCTGACTGCATGAAAAGAATAGAAGTATTCTAAAGAGTTAATAAAAACATTCTGGAAGTCATGAGGAAATGATCAAACAACTTTAATCAGCATTATTTTATTGTAGATGGAATCTGCATTAATTTTAAATATTTCATGTATTCTTTTATTATATTTGGGACTTTATTATTTTAGGTGTTCCACTGCCTATTGTCACACACAGCTGAGGCAGATGAGTGGGGTGAGGAAGATGGCAGGACTTAGATGGTGAGTAAGCTAAGGCCAAGAGCTCCTTTCATTTCCCTGCAGGATATTGTGGAGCTTGGAGGGTGTTACAGGACTATCCTTTCAACAGAGTTGTATAGAAGATTTAGTTCCCAAGTTCTTTCTTATTTTTATGGGATTTTGGCTTGTATAAACTGCCCCGTTGGAAAACTGGTTTGAAATGGAAACTCTGGAGACTTCCTTTAGTACTCATCCTTACACACCGTTAGAAGAAAAACTGCATTCTTATTAAACAGAAATGTGAAACTGCTGTGCATTTTTTCATTTGGTTTCAGCTACTATGATTGTGGTGGCTATAAAGTTTAAAAGAAACACACTACTTTGGGGAATAAATGTTCTCAGTTTATGAAAACTTTTGGCAAGTAGAATACCTGGCAGGGGGTAATTCAGCACAGTAGTTCATACACGTTCCATGTGAGATTATAAGCGGAGCTCCAAATTCAAATATTATTTTATAATAATTGCGCAAAATGAAAAAAGGGAATGAAAGTTTCATGTAGTCTGTAGGGCTAACTGTAGATTGAGGTATATTAGTATTTTGTTTTGTGTTTAGGGGAGATTTGTTGGGCTTTTGAAAAACTGAGTCCAACTCCAATTGTGCAGGTCATTTTCCATAGGTAGCGTGCCCATTTTTTTCCTCGCACGAAGGATATGAGCCTTTCTATCCTATCACTGGGCCTGAAAGTACCTGTTGTTCATCTGTATCATGTAGGTACTGTGGTAAATTATAGCAGGACTCTTCTATTGATTCTTTCTCTATAATGAACAAAGCAGGACCCTAAATGTGTGAGCATTTTTGACCATTGGGACATTTAAAATCTTGATCAGAATGTTGACATGCAGAGCCATTTCTTGTTAAAATGCAAGAAAAATTAATCTTTTTCTCTAACATTATCAAAATTCTGCAGATGGTGTTAGTATAAATAAGCAGTTAGCTCTAGGAGAAATACCTATTGTCATCTGTGGTGCAGATCTTTTTAAATGTTTATAGCCTCCAGCTGGGTGCATGTAGCAAGTAAAAAGTATTCTAAATATCTACTTCTCTGTTGGCGTTTACCATCCCTTTTTATTCACTTATTCATGAATATGCAGTTGAGTGACTCTTTCACTGAAGTCCCTGGAAAGTAAAAGCATCTTTAATAATCATATAAAAATCGTCATACTTTTTTGGGGCCTGGAATGTTTCCACAGCTACATGCTGTTTTGTAGGTTCATGGCTGAAAGTGGAGGGAAATAGTGGGGTCATGGTAGAGGACCAAAAGAACGAACATGTAATTGTAAAGATAAAACAGCTAGTAGTTGGGTGAACATGGTATTTGTAGTGCAAAAAAACTATCGAAGAGAAACCTCAGCTATAAAAGGTCAACCGGTCAGAGAATGCAAACACCACCATTTAGTTTGATAACCAGTCACACAGAGGCAAAAATGATTCATTAATATTTGTAGCCATAAGTTTATGAACAATCAAAAAAAGGCTAGAGCTTGTCTACATATATTATTAATTGAACAATTGCATTGAATTGAAACAATCATGACTAAGCAGGTAACTTCTGAAAAAAGAACTAAAATTGCTGATTAACTTCTTCACTGAGACTACTATGCTTCGCTCTGTGGATAATGTCACACTCAGTCTCCCTGCTCTGTTGTGCTAATTGATGGGCCTTTTCTCAGTACAAAAGGTCCTAGCTATTTGTTTTAAATGCACAGGCTTCTTCAAGTTCTAGTTTCCATTAACTGTTAAGTTACCTAATCCATATAGTTGCTACTTCTAGAATGTTTCCTTCAGTATATTCTCCAGTGTTGTGTTTAGACTTATTTCAAATAACATAAATTGATGATTGGCCTTCTAGTTCTCTTATGTGATATGTGTGTGTATTTGCTATACCCACTTTACAATCAGGTAGCTTACTTTAAGTCTCATGATCATAGATCAGATGTAGCATGTACATACTCATGCTGGTGCTAGGAACCCAATGTAAGTAAATAAGGGAGGGGTGGGTGTGGGATTGAGGGAATCTAGCAGGTCCATGGGGTGGGGAGAGGGGAGGGGCTGGTGGGTCTGCAGGGGGAGGGAGTTGTCAAGTCCATGACTGGGGTTGTCCATTCAGGGGTAGGTAGGTTCAGGGGGCTAAAAATAGCCTGAATTAGGTGTAGGTGGGGGTAGGGAAAAATGCATCTTTGAGGGCTGTGCTCTGATTGTGTACAGATGTTCAGTTAGCTCAGTGGTTCCCAAACTCTGACAGACTGAGTACCACCAATTTAAAATGATACAACCTTGAGTACCACCAGCAATTTTTTCATACACATAGGTAACAGACTATGCATTAAAACAACATCAAAACCTTTAGTAATCATAAAACATTATTTTATCAGTTATGATAGCCATATAAAACAATTGTAAATTGGAAAAAAGACAGTGTAAACCTGGGGTAGGCAACATTTTTGACCAGAGTACCAAAAAAACCCACCATGTGTACCCTGTAAGGTGTCGGAGTGCTGGCACAGCAGAAAAACAAAAAATGGGGTGGGGGGGTACATTTAATTAATAATCATAAATGTTGCTTCTAAACCTGGTGACAATAAATAAAACTCCATATACTACCTTTGTTCTTGTGTATTCTTTTTTGTTAACCATATTGTGATGAGAGAGAGGCAGAGAAAAGAGAGAGGTAGAGAGGCTTGGGGAGAGCAGCCACAGGGGGAGGCACTGTGGGCAGGCTGGCCCAGCTGGGCCCTTGGGAAGGCTACAGCCAGAGGGGAGTGGGGGCTGCCCTGGGACTGTGCAGACTCGGGCTGCAGTGCGGGTGCTCAGCAGCACCGGAGTTGGGGCTTGGCTTGGGCCATGCAGCTCTGCGGGGATGGGGTGCAGCTGCCTTTCCCAGAAGGGAACTCTGCCTGGTGAGGGCAGGACTTTGGGCTCCCAGGGCTCCCAGCTGGGCCTCTGTGTGCACCAGGTGCAGCACGAGTGGGGCAGAGCCTTCTGGGCTGCAGAAGGGACACCCTGAGCTGTGGGACTAGCCATTGTAGGTGGTACTCAGAGCCAAGCCATCTGAGAGCCTACAGCACAGTGGCCCTGCGCAGTGCCTACCCCAAACCCTGCCCCTTGAGGAGAGCTGTGGGTGGGCAAGGCCAGGGCCCGGACAGGGTGGGGCAGCTGCAGTGGCTGTTCCTGGGAGCTCCAGTGGCCAAGCACTTGCAATGGGGGCAACTCCGCCCCACTTGCACTGTGCCTGGTGTGCATCAAGACCGAGCCCAGAGCTGAAAGCCCGCCCAGTCCTGGCATCCTGCCTCAGTTGGGCAGTGTATCCTCATGGAGCCAGAGCAGAAGGACACAACCCCTCCTGCTGCTCAGACCCATCCTGGGGGGACCTGGGACTTTCCAGAGGTGTGGGGATGCTCTCACCACTGTGTGCACCCTGGGGTAGGTATGGGGGCCACCTGCCCCAGGATTTATGTGTGGGGTGGAGGCAGCTGCCACTGCATGCTGGGCTCTGCACTTTGGGAGCTGCATGCAACACCATGTGCCTCCTGCTGCTGGGCAGTCAGTGTGCAGAAAGCGCACAGTATCATGTGTGGCTCCTGAGGCAATGGCAGCCCACCTCTTCTCCATGCACAAACCTGGGTGGCAGGTGTTCCCCATGCCTACCCCAAGGTGCACACAGTGTCGGGAGCCCCCCCCCCCACACCCCTGGTTGAGACACCCAGGGCTCCCACAGTCCCATTACCCGCTTCCTTCCTCTGGGGCCCCATTTACTCTTTCTCCTGCCTCTGCCCCACTCCCTCCCTTACCATGGGGGCCTCAATCTGCACCCCCTCACTCCTTCCCTCCCCCACATCCCTTCCCCACAACACACTTACCTACTGGGCACTGTTCCACATGTAGCCGGGCTGTGTTCCTGGTGACCTGCAGCAGGCTGCAGCTGGGTGTCTGTGTGTGCGTGCACCTCTCCCCCCAGCCTTCCACGTACCACTCTCAGGGTGTCTGCATATCACTGGTGGTACGCATACCACAGTTTGGGAACTGCTGAATTAGATCATTCCGGCCATTTTTTTCCCAATCTAATCTTCCTGAATGGATGTATAGATTGGTAATTACATTGACCTAACCATAGTTAAATCAATCTAAGTGTAGAACTTTGCATGTATCTCTACAGTATACTTTGATATCCTTTGGATAAAAGGTAATATATACATTCAAAGTGTTTCCAATAATTCATTAAGCCCCATTAACACCATCTAAAATAAGCCTGTGAGTATTATTATACCTACCTCTGAGAATGAGGAACTGGACATCCCAAAAGTTGACACCAAAATTAAAAGCATCTGTAGATAACTTTTCTGGTTCTTTGCCACTAGAGAACTAAGCTATTTCTAAATTAACTTGTTTTACTAAATGAACTTGAATACCAAATATTCAATACATCTATGTTCCCCGTATGGAACAGGTTATTGGGGTGGGCAAATGAGAATAGGGTGGGATTCAATACTGACAAGTGCAGGGTACTGCACTTGGGCAGTAAGAACCAGCAGCATACCTATAGGCTGGGGAACTCCCTTCTTGAAAGCACAGTGGCAGAAAGAGATCTTGTAGTCATTGCCGATTCCAAAATTAACATGGGCCACCAATGTGAGGACACGGTCAGTAAGGCCAACAGCACCTTGTCATGCATCCACAGATGCATCACGAGCAGGTCCAAGGAGGTGATCCTCCCCCCTCTATGTGACACTGGTTAGGCCATTGTTGGAGTACTGTGTCTAGTTCTGGGAGCTGCACTTCAGGAGGGATGTGGCCAGCATCGAGAGGGTCCAGAGGAGGACCACTCACATGATCCGGAGACAGCAAGGCAGGCCCTATGAGGAGAGGCTATGGGACCTGAACTTGTTCAGCCTTCAGA
The DNA here is from genome assembly GCF_000455745.1 of Alligator sinensis. Classification (NCBI taxonomy): domain Eukaryota; kingdom Metazoa; phylum Chordata; order Crocodylia; family Alligatoridae; genus Alligator; species Alligator sinensis. Next base: position 463,147 of record NW_005842935.1, read on the forward strand.
AGAGAAGGCTGAGAGGGGACCTGGTGGCCATTTACAAACTTACCAGGGGGAACCAGTGGGGAATGGGAGAGACCCTGTTCACCCAAGCACCTCCTGGAGTAACAAAGAATAATGGCCATAAGTTGTTTGAGAGTAGGTTCAGGCTGAACATTAGAAGACACTATTTCACAGTCAGGGCAGCTAGGATCTGAAACCATCTTCCAAGGGAAGTGGTGCTGGCTCCATCCTTGGGGGTCTTTAAGAGGAGGCTTGACAATTACCTAGTTGGGTTCATATGAACCCAGTATTTTCTCCTTCCCAGGGCAGGGGGTCAGAGTTGGTGATCTACTCAGGTCCCTTCTGACCCTACATCTATGATTCTATGACTCTTAGGAAATTTTTCCAAGGAATTCTTCTTTTTGAAATGTAATAACATATCACCCAGAGAGTTCTGTATCTTCATCCCATCCTCTTTATTACAGTTCCTTCTACCACCATTAAGGATAACTCCTCTGTGTTGATATACTTCGATCCACCAGATGTCAGCTGTTAAGAACTTCTGTAAAGTGAGACCATGTTATTCTAGTTCTGTAGTGCCCGGAGTCCACAATGTTTTCAAGGAGAGGAAGTACACTACTTAAAAAAAATATTTTGGAACATGAGTTTTTTTTTTAAATTAAGAGCTAGAGCAGGAAATTCTACCTTGTAATATTTTCTTTGTCACAAGGTATACAGGGGAGAGAGGTGCCTAAAACTCTTTATATGCAACATATTGAGTCTGAGTCAACAACTAAATAAAAGATTAAGTGTCTCTCTTTAAATGTGTTTTGTTTTCTTTACTTTCTGTTCAAACTGTAGAAGCTGAGGAAAGAAGGTAGGACATGAATTTATTATTTAAGGGATTTCATCAGCATTCACACAAATGGTTTCTATCACTAGATTTAATTTTGGCTTGTAGAAACAAAGTAGCCTGAAACTTCAGGTAGCATTGCAATCATTATAAAACATAGATACTTTACTAGATCAGCATTTGAAAAATAACTCAAACAAAAAGTTCCAAAATCTACACCCTGCCTTCATTATGCCTCTGTAACTTTCTCAGTGAAAGCCAGAAAAAACAGTTAGACTTTGTAGGATGACTGGAAGACCAATAAATCTTGACCCTGATCTATCAGAGGGAACTGAAATTCCAGAATTGAGAACCCCTTACTTGAAATGTCTTACTGTCAAGTGTTCTCCCATTTAAACAAGGAATGCATTAGTATAATGTAATCCACTGCTCAGATCCTCATGAGAAGTGATTTTTAAGGTTTCCAGGATCCGAGCTCTTTGGGGTTTAAAAATCAAAGTCAGCATTTAAAATAGTACTGAAAAACTAATTGGAAGCCTGTACACATTGCAAACCCAAGTGTATGGCATGTGCTGAATGAAATACCCACGGACGTGTTGACATTTGTGTTTTGCATTAGCAAAACATTCTGAATGATCTTGGTGTATATTCCTACATGGCATGTAGAGCTCAGTGGTAGTCTTCCAGGCCTTAGTGCAGTGACATCAGAAGCAAAAAGTATTTCGACTGGTAGAGTGTTTGGACCTCTGACTCCTTTTAAAGCCCCCAGATTACAACGCTGACTGATAATATCTGTCTCTATAAAACCAGGGCACTCAACTGCTGTACAACAAAATCAAGACTGAGAATTGTGTGTCTCTTGCATGAAGAAGTCACCTTAGCCCAAACTTCCTACAAATCTGCCACAGATGGAAGGAAGAATAGAATGGGGTGAATAGAATATTGTGGATTGCAAGAATTTGAAAGTCCTCAGGACAAATGAGCACTGGCTAGTACTACCTAATCTATGGGATTTTCCCAGAATAGGTTTCCCATGGAACCTACTTGAGCCACAGCATTAAAGGTCTCTACTTACCACCTTCAGTGTTGCTCTCACCAGTGACCCTTAGAGTGCTGCTTGGATCCCCACACAACATTTTTTCCCAGATCAGTAATAAAAAAAGGCAAAAGGATTGACTAGTATATTAACTCGCATGCAATCAGTTTCCTCCAAACTATTAAGAGAGTGTGTGTTTAGTGCAGCTGCAAATGAGCTAAATGTTAGCTGGAAATGGCTAGGCAGCGGTCCAAGCCAGCACTGGGACTATGGAAATGCTTGTTTTTGTTGAATCGATAACTCTATCCAGGTTAAATTCAAGGTGTTGCTTATTTCATTGTTGGGCATCATATAATTAATTTCCCCTACTTTCAGTGATCCAATTTATAGCAGGCTTCCCATCGAGGCTTCACCCAGGTTTTAGTTTAATTCAGCTAGTGCATTTTCCCCCCTTCTAAATGTAACTTCTAATCGGCAAAACCAGGAAGCATTGCAGTTAAAAGCCTAATGGAGAAGCTGGCTCTGATATGCAGTATTCTCACCCCACGAGAAATCTTGGAAATGGTGCATGCCTACTGTAACTAATGCAGCCAGTGCAATGATAAATTTATTCCTTCATTTGTGAGCAAAATTGATGCACGTTACTGGATCTTGATGACCTCTGCTTTTTTTGTTGCTTTTCTATCTTGTTTGAGTAACACAATGTAAGTTTGGAAAAAATTTATGGCTTTTAAGGACTGAGGATTCAAGCAGCTGGATCTCAAGCTTTTCTGTAGTTGGAGTAATATTTTGAAACCAGCAAGAAAAAGAAGTGTATTATACATTTCTCTGTATGGGAATGATTTGAGCTAGTCAGCAGTCTTGCTTCAAACTATTTCCTTAAAAAGGTAAATAACTAGTGCTATGCTTAGTTTTATATTTCCAGAATAAAGGATAGATTAAGAAGCCAAGGCATAGGCAATAAGGCAGGTAGATAAGGGCAATACATTAAACTGGGAAAAAAAACCCTTTCTGTTAGCTATCATGCTGTTGTATATAATTATTAGCTGCAAAATAGCACAGCTTGAACATTATTATTGTACATTAAAGAACATTTCACTTATAATTATGGAATAAAAAGGAATGCTTACAACTCACCTACTAAACATTCAATTTTTGCATGTGAGACTTAAACCCTCTCCCCAAAACCTCTCATTAAAAATCTGTAAATATGTGGCTTTCTTTTCCAATTTCCAGATACTTTGCAATTTCAATGTGGCAGTAAAAAAAAAAGACAGATGTTAAAGTTTTCTTTTAATTAAAAAACATCACAGGAAGAAAACTGTAAGTGAGAAAGAGTAGCCAAAATATTTTTGAGCAAAAGTACTAACTTCATGGTTGAGGAACTGAGTGGTGCTCCCAGGCTAGGGACAAAAATTACACATAAACCGGTCTAAATGATTGGAAACTTGTTCAAGTCTGTAACACAACAGAAGTTCAGTGTACGTAAACTGCTTTCAAAATGGTCAAAACCAATTTAAGGTAAACCTGTATGGATGTAGTATCAGACTTAACTGATTTAGGTTAAATTGGTTTATTGAACTTCTGTCCCAGATCCCCTACAGATTAAAGTTAACTCACAGTTCCCCAGCATCCTAGGATGCCTTGCGCCTCCCCTGCAAATCCCTCCTTACAGGTGGGTGGGATAGACTTGGCTCAAGCTGTCTGCTCCAGCCAAGCAGGAAGGCGTGATCTAGCACCCCCCTGGCTTCTGGCCTGGGCCACTGCCGGCATGTGGCTGTATTTCTAGAATCAAAAGTGAATGTTCACTTGAGTATCAGTTCAACTTGCTTATCTATGCATCTTAGATTAACCTGCAAAGATTGAATTGATTCAGCTTCAGGCTTTTTGACTGTCTGTACATAGCCCCAGGGACCTTATTACTAGGTTTAGGAGAGTTTCATTTATAAACAGAGGACTGGAAGAGATCTCCTGGACCACATAGCCCTGTTCCCTGCTATTACAGGTAACCATGTTGTAAAATCAATTTAATTAAGTTATCAAGGGCTACTTTAAAACTAGTTAGGCTTTCCTGCCCCTACTAGCCCTGTTGGGAAGCTGTCCTAAAACCTCACTGCTGTATCAGTTGCAATCTTCTTCTAATTTCCAGTTTAATTTATTCATGGCTTATTTAAACACATTTATTCTTTCTCCAGCATTGTTATTTCACTTAAATAGTTATTTCTCCTGTCATTTTCTCTCCAATGCATTTATGGGTATCGCCTCTCAACCTTCCTGTTCTCTGCATCTGTTCCATTTTGAAGTCATCTTCTCCCTTAATTGCAATAGTGAAGTTTATGACAGTTCTGAAACGTGACTTACCCAAGTATCAAGTTTTTTTGGCTCAGAGGCTATTACACAGGTAATTAGAACTGCTGTAATAATACTGCCAACCTTTTACCTAGGGCCTTTCATCAGTAGATCTTGAGGTGCTTCTCAAAAGAGGCCATGTTTTTTATGCCCATTTTACCACTGGGCTAGGGCCAGACATTTGAAAAGCCAGAGCCTGAATTGATTCAATCTTTGCAGGTTAATCTAACCTGCAGAGCTTGAACCTATTTGTAGGTGGATAGACATTCTCTTTTCATTCCAGAAATGCCAACGCATGCCTGTAGTGGCTCAGGCTAGAAGCTGGGGGGCACTAAAGCAGCCTTCCCTTCCCTTCCCTTCCCTTCCCTTCCAAAGTGCTGAGCTGAGAGGGGGGTATGGCCAGGCCCCAGCAGGATGCTTTGATTAGGGAGGGGTTTAAACCCCTACCCTTCCTGCATGGCCTGGGAGGGTGGGAGCAGCAGGCTTTTCCCCCTCCCCTGCTGCTCAAGGGGTGGGGTGTGCTGCCACCTAACATGAGAAGAGGGTCTGGGCAGATCAGCTTTAGCAGGATCAGCCATCAGTTGTATCATCAGGCCCTGCTGGCTGCCCACTTGGGCTGTCCTACTTAGAGACCAGGCAGGTCAGCTCAGCTAGCAGTGCCTGAAGAATCAATTGAAAGCTGAAATACTCGGCCCCTTTTCTCTTCTCAAGCTGGGTGGGCAGCCCAGAGTGCCCGCTTCATCCCGCAGCTAGGAGGTTAACAAAGCAGCTGCAGGTTTTTACTTCCCCCACTATTGCAGCTGCCTTTGCTTTAAATTCTTAAAGCTGCTGGAAGTTGAAATCCTAGTTCTAGGCCCAGTATTATTTTCATACTCATCAATAACTAAAACAACGCTGTGAACAAGGTACTGTAGTTGTAACAATCCTACATACTAGAATCTGAGGCAAACCACTTATAAAATTACTGAATACAAATCTCTCTGAACTTCTGGATTAAAATTTTCAGCTGATGGTAAAGTATTGGTCAATCTGAGCAAATAATTTTAAAATGAATTTTATTAAAACTTTTTCAGATCACAGAACAATTATGAACAGACGATACTATACTCAAATCTAATAATTTATTTGATGCCTATTATATATATTTTTTTTAATTCTGTGGATTGATCACTTCTGAACAAAAACTTAAACTATGGTTTAGCTGTGATTGGTTAGGTAAGTCAGATGTGATATTGTTCCCATTTCCTAATCACACGAATGTGTGATCATTACTGGTAGAAATACTTAAACACATGCTAATTTCAAATTCAGTTTTCATGAGTACTAGTGCATGGTACTTTAAAATTTGCTGTCTATTAACATTTTTGAAAGCTATTCTCATTTAATTGGTATATAACGTCAACAGGACAAGAGTTGTAACATGGCAGAAGCCACATCTGTTCAAATGTTTTAAAAATTAGAGTTGTCTTTCTTGTGTTATTCACCTACTTCTAGATATTGGCAATGTGTTCATCAATGGTATAGTGAGTGACAGAAACGCTATAATTAATATGCAATGCTTAAAATTAAAAATAAATCTAGATTATCTATGTGACAATGAATAACTCTTAATGTCATTTTCTAAGAAATATGTGATAGGAGAATTTATGGAAGAAAGTCCACTCTGTTCTGTAGTGAAAACAGATGTTCATTAATAAACAGGCTGACCATAGAGCATTGGAAAAGCCATCTGGAGGGAGTGTTGCACAGGAGTTTTTCCCTCTAACAATTTATCCAATGAAATTCTAGTGGAGATCAGGTAATTTATATATATTATAGATGGAAATATGTTAATTCATTTTTTCCTTTCCTTCAATTAGTTGATGCCTCCTATTTTCAAACAATTTCATAAAAGCCACCAGGTCTAAGGCATTCAAATTTTTTTGAGAATGTCAAACAATTTGGTTAATTATAATAGCATCACTCATTTCCTTTTGTGAAGTTGACAGTGGGCATGTCTACATGAGATGCTTACTGTGCAGTAGCCTAGTAACACTACTTAGTAGTATGCCAGTCAAAAACTGTGCTAATATGCTATTGCGCACTGTTATTAGGCTACTGCGCCAGTGCTACATTTAGTCAGTACTTCATTAAGCAAGTACTAAAGTAAATGCACAGTACCTACTGCACATTAATGAACATGTAGATGCACCTAGTGTGTATAATAGGGTCATCTCTCACCAAAATCTTTTCTACCCAGGCTGTTACTCTATTATATAGGCAGTGATTTAGGAGTGAGGGTGAATCTTTTTTCTTGTTTACTTGGACTGCAATAGGACCTGAGGTCCCAATCAAGATCAGAATCACATTGTGCTAAGTGCCTTATATACTTTATAAAAGAGTCCCAATCTCTGAAGATCTTACATTCTAAGGCCTCAATCCTGAACATACTTATATAGGTGATTGATTTTAAGCATGAAAGCAGTGTCCTTGGCCTGGTAAAATGAAACCTAACCAAACAGAGTAAAGGAAGGAATAGTAGTCTTATTTTATAAATAGTGAAGTGAGGCCTAAGATCACAAAAGAGGCATTTGGTGGAGCCAGGAACCCCTCTCTCCTGACCCATTTTCCAAAGCCTTATCGTAGAGTCCTCCTATCCTTTTGTCTTAGTATGCTTTTTTCCGAATCCCGTAACCACCTTCCGCTTCCCATAGCCCATCTGTAAAATGGATATGAAAATGATCACCTGCCTCAAAGGTATATTGTGAGGCTTACTTCCTCTTAGAACATTCTCTGAGATTCTTGGTTGCGGTAAAAAATGTGTTCTAGTAGAATGAAATATATATATTATTTTGTTAAACTGTGTAAATGCTTCCCCTAGGATTTCCCTTAGCTAGTAGGTTAAACCAAGCAATGACCTATCTGCTATAGATTTCAGATAATTATAGGCATTTAGCAAGTAATTAACATGCTTGGACTTCACTTAATATTTTTACACCTTCTTCACTCTGTTTTAATATATACTATCAAGATTTTAAATCCCTACTTAGCAACCAAAGCAAGAGATGACCTGATATCAAGTGTTACCTATTCAGTAGTCACTACTGACTGCTAACAATTCATCAGTATACTGCTTATTAATTTTCTGCAATGCACTGTTTATTGATATTGCTTTTATTGTGGTACCTCACCTCAGCCATGAAGGGAGGACATGCACCTTCATCTAGAGCTAATGGCATTGCTGCCAGTGCTGCAGGGAGACTGAAGAGCAATGTGACTAATAAAACACAACCAATAAAAATATGAAGGAAAAAATGTCTCTACTAGTAAGGAATGAATATTCGAAGTGCTTGCAGAGCACCTAGAGCTGTTAATCATCGCTCCATGGACACCCCTAAACAATTCTAAACAACGGTTAGAAAAGGATCAGATGGCTGTTTAGGGGACTCAGTAGCCTGGTATTTGTTTGATTGGCAGGTAGCCATGCTTGCAAGGTGCACTATGAATAACAGCAGTTGCTGTTGAAATGTGAGGATCCTGGTTTTAACTCATATGGTGTTTTAACATTCTTGTTTACCTTACGAGAGTGAAATAAAAGAAGGCTGAATGTTTCGGGGATGCAGACTAATTATAAACACAGCCCTGGGCACTCTCCTCATAAAGAAAAGGCTGAGGGTGATAAAATCATTATTATTATTATTTATTATTAAGACTTCAAAAAAAGATCATCTGCCTGTACAAGAAATTAAGATTCTTCCACACAGACAACCCCTTTACCTAACTTTCCCCATTTATCTTCAGCATCTCTATGGGAAGAAGCATTATAAATACTCTTTCTCCTGCCTGATTGCATGTATTAACTTTCCTTTTCATCTTTGATCCATAATAGTTTTTTGTTATGTGTTTTTCCCCTTTAAATTAGTTGCTTTCTGACATTCCTTTCATTTGATTGCTCCTGTCAGGGGACCCCACTGCCAACTGAGATGGCGCCAAGAGTTGTCTAATATAAGGTGCTACTGTGAGTGACTGGGGCAGCTAACCTTCTGTATCTGGATGCTATGCTTGTCCACCTGCCTAGAGATTATAAGCTGTAGGTCTGCTGTCAAACCTGCTTTCCAGCATTGCAGCACAATGCTCTGTCAGTGTGATGCTGACTTGGCTCATATCTATCATTTTGCAGGAAGTTAAACATTCCATGTAATCATCATCAGTCATTTATTATCAGCCACTTTCAGCCCGCTGCTGGGCAAAGCTTCTTACAGTATTCTGGTCCCTCATGCTGAAGGATTTTTTTGCCAGAACTTTACCATGCTTGGCAAACAGGACCAGTTGGTGAGATTGCAATACTCATTGCCAAGTCATTTTCCCCGCTGATTTTAATGCAAAAAGGGAATCTACTAAGGATGGTCAACATTTATGAAACAGATCAGAGCATCTAAGGCCCCCTCTACACATGCAGGTAAAGGTGCAATTGAATCTAATGTATGATCCACTTCTGCCCTGTCACATGTGCCTGGCAGGTGACGTGATAATGGGATCATGCATTATATCCCATCGTGCCTTATTGCCAGTGCAGGGAGAGCCCAGGACTGGGCTCCCCCTACCTAGGCAGGAAGCAAGCTTCCATGGCTGGGAGCCCCCTCAGTTGAGGGGCTGCCAGCTGTAGGGGTGCCCAATGCACCTCTGCAGCTGGGAGATGTAGTGGAGGGGGCTTCCACCCACAGGAGCAGAGAGCGGTGGGGTGCTGCTAGGACCCAGAGTTGGCAGCTGCTGGGGCTAAGAGTCCCTTCAGTTGAATGACTCCCAGCCCTGGCTAGGCATGGTGCACCCCTGCAGTTGATGGGGATCTCAGCTGCAGGGGAGACCCTGCTACACATGCAAAATACAGTTCAATAGCAATCAGCTATAAAGTTAGTACACATTTTCAAGGTCTAACTTTATAGCTGGTCAGAGCTTTTTATGGTGTTAGGTACTTAGCATGTGTAGCTGGATCTGAAGGTAATTGTACAATTAACCAGTTAATTGCATAATACCTGTAATGTGTAGAGTGGGCCATATAGTATGTCTATGGTGCCATCTTGAGTAGGAGAGAAGGATATGTAGGTTCACCTGGAATAACTTTAAGTTAGATTGCTTTAGTAATCAATGAAAAAATGCACTTCATCATAGGCTTGCAAACTTAGTACTTGGGGTCTCTGGCAGGCTTATACACTAAGGAAAATAACTTCTGAATGCTTCTGAATGACAAGTAAACTTCAAAGGGATCTGCATTTCCAATTCACACCAGCATCCAGAGGTCTGGAGACTAATTCAAACTTCTCTGGAAATATTGAGAGATTAAGCTTCCCTGAGATATATGGTTAACACTTCCTTTATTTAGCATATGTGGTTTTGGCATATTGTTTCAGCCATCTTAAGGCAATGTCATCTCCAGTGTGAAGAGCTTGAAGGCCATCAGGTATCACAGTAAATGGGCACAAGTCAACAATATGGGACATGGTTTGAAGTTGTCCACATGGGCATTTGTTGTCATTGTGAAGGCCCCGTTAGTATAGATTTGAGGTACAGTGACCCTGTCCAGTTTAAAAATGGTTGAGAAGTGCCCAATAATGGAGTGGCCAGTTAAATCCTGGTTGACTGACTGTAAGGTCAGAGATGATGTGGTGCTTATGCCGACGATTCTTTGTGCCATTGTGTAAGCAAGGAAAAGTCAACAGGATTTCAAAGGGTGGACTGTATTGGGCGTCTTGAAGGGACCTGAGCTATTGGTGGGTGGAATATGTCCCAGTGCATTGATAGCATAGGATTATCTGGGAATCTGGCTAGTAAGTTTACTTTAGCATTTGTGCAGCAGAGATGAGGGGAAGCAATGTTACTGAGTACTGGTGACCATGGCAGTGGAGTGGGGTGCAATGTACCGGAGACAAGATGCATTGTAGCATGCAGTTGGGTGTCCACCAGTTTACTGTGCAATGAATGAGCCTATACAGGGGCACAGTATTCTGCACTGAATAACATAGCGAGAGCAGATGAATGTAGCATGGAGGCATTGGCATGCCAAGTGGAACCTGAAAGTTTGGCAAGTAGGTTATTCCTTGTTTTGATTTTTAAAGCAGTTTCCTGTAGATGTCATTTATAAGTTAAAGTTCACTCGAGGGTGACCCCAAAATAAACTGGGTGGGTTTTGAATTGGAGAGGCTGACTGTTTAAAGCTGTGTGTTAATGCTTCCTGATCTGAGTCTAAACCAGCAGGCTTTATTATTCTGGCAGATATTTTCTACCACTGCTTTCTGGGTAGAAACGCTTTGGTTGAGCTCTAGTACAGGGCGATGTGCTCATCGGAATCATCAAAATGCTAGCAAATAAAGCAGCCTCTCTAGTTGAGGGCTCCCAATGTTGCTCACTCTGTCAGAGCCCTAGGCATAGTTCATTAGATGCTTAACCCTGCATACACCTATATTCCCAAGATGCCAAAGAGTATACCTGCTCACTTCCTATGGTTCTGCATGCACCAAAGCCAAAATTGAGGCAATGAAACCAGCCTGGTAGGGCCCCCACTACAGTGCTCAAGCACACTGGAGCTGGAAATCTCAAGAATGGGAGCAGGGAGAGTCCCTAAAGCAGCCTCACTGCCTTATTTCTGGGTTTGGAGTGTGTGGAATGGGAGCCTGTGGATAGAGTCATCAGCACTCTGGAGAGTACTTCAGGAGCAGTATACACATATCTTACAATACCATCCAGTAACCCCTCAGCCTCCTAGGTTTTTGCCATGGGCATGCACAAAAATGCCTGAGGGCTCTTGTTTCCCCACAACTTGTGAGCTTCTTGGAGTTCTGGCCCCAAAATAGCATCCACAGAATAAGTACTCCCTGCCTGACTTGCTTGTGGGAGCTGATCCTTCAGATGCATGCAAGTAACATTTAAGGCTGGGTGCATGTGCACATATGCTTTTCATCCCAGAACAGCCTAGGGCACAGGTGTCAAAGATACAGCCTGTGGAGCCATATCATTCAGCCCCCTGACGCTGCCCATGGGTCTCAGGGAGCACTGGATGACCCCTTGCACCACTTGCAGTGCCAGCTCCAGCTCACATTGTGGAGCAGGTGCCATGTGCAGCCCAGCCCTGGAGCAGCCACATGCCACTCTGGGGCCTTGCTGCACAAAGCAAGGGCTCTGGGGCCATACAACTCAGCCTGATGGTGGTGGCAGCTCCAGGGCTGTGCAGCTCCAGGACACATGCTGGAGTGTGGGGCTGCTCTGGGGGTCTGGTCTGCCCTGTGGAATGGACCCATGCCACTCATCCAGCCTGTGGGGCCATATGAGTTTGACACCCTTGGCTTAGGGCTCTCAGCCTCCTGGTTTTTCACATAGCAGATGCTGGGTGATCTAGATTTCCTTGCTCAGTATTTGTGCAGATGGTCTGGTTAGACAGACAGGTGTTTATTTTTGACCAGACAGGTACTTCACTGGCTAAATCCTGCCCCTTGTACTGTCAGAGGGGCAGATTTATTTTTAAAGTGAGTTTTGACAGAAGGGCCTAATTTGTTACATGACATAAGTTTTTTTTTTTAAGGAAAAAAAAGACAATTCTCCAAGAAATGTTTTATTTCCAATTTTCACCACCATGTCTGTAAAGGTGTTGGCCGACATCACCCATGACAGCTACATAGGGTTCCCCAAAGTAACCTGTCTTCATGTTTCTCTGCCACCTGTACCAATTTGGTTTCATTACTCTAAGCTACATACACCTCTGATACATTCATGTAACACTACTCTTATTGTCCTCATCAATATTTATATTGGGGTAGCACCTAGAGAAAAGCCAGGTTGGGACCCCATTGTGCTATGTACTAAGCCAAAAACATAGAAAGTGATAGTTCTTGCTCCACATAGCCAATTTAGTATGCCTAAGAGGTAGGTCTTTTAGAATAACTGCAACTCCTGCTGCTGCTTTTAAGGCAGCAGAATGAGCAGTACAGGTCTCCCTCGCTTTATGCTGTACATGCATTCCTGGAAAATGGCTCATAACTCAAATTTGCATAAAGGGATCACAGTTTACAATGTAACAAATAGGGATATGTTCCAAGACCTCAACTATACTGACCCCCAGATGCATTTCTACCTCTTTTACAGGACAATTTTGGTATTCACAAACAGCAGACAGTACACACAAGCCCAGGGTGGTAGTGAATGTTACCATAATGGGGATGGCAACTACAGAAACATGTAGACAATGAGCAAGGAGCACAGATCCACACAGGAGACTATATTTTGGTGCCCTTCACTCCCATCACACAAAGCAGCTGACTGCAGGCTTCCAGGACATCGATTGCATAAGAGTGCATTTACCTTGCATGTCATGAATTTTTGGTATAAAAAGGTCATCACATAAAAGCAAATTTGCATGTACAGAACCCACATAAGGCAAGGGAAACCTGTAATTATACAGGGACAAAATTTGAGTGCAATGGCATTTACATGGAACAAGATTTTCAAGAGTAAAAGCACCCTGAGATACCTAAAACTCACTGGACATCTATCTACTTTTTAAAAACCTGGTGACTTTTGAATATCTGGCCTATGAATCAAGCATCATTATATTTATATTAAAGAACAGTTTTCTTACCCATAATTGTAGGGGTGGGTCAATAGTGGAGAACAGTTCCTCAAGGCAATTAGGCCTATCTCTTATGTACCCTGCCACTTCATAAAACCTTCAGCTCTAAATAGGTGCCCAGGCTCCATATCAAGTGCATGGCATAGGGTCATCCAGTTATGTACCTGTCTGGTCAGGAATAAACACCTGTGTGTCAAAACAGGCCATCTGCACAAATCTAGAACACCCAGCATCTGCTATGTGAAAAACCAGGAGGCTGAGAGCCCTAAGCCAAGGGTGTCAAACTCATATGGCTCCACAGGATGAGTGGCATGGGGTCCATTCCACAGGGCAGACCAGACCCCCAGAGCAGCCCCACACTCCAGCATGTGTCCTGGAGCTGCACAGCCCTGGAGCTGCCACCACCATCAGGCTGAGTTGTATGGCCCCAGAGCCCTTGCTTTGTGCAGCAAGGCCCCAGAGTGGCATGTGGCTGCTCCAGGGCTGGGCTGCACATGGCACCTGCTCCACAATGTGAGCTGGAGCTGGCACTGCAAGTGGTGCAAGGGGTCATCCAGTGCTCCCTGAGACCCATGGGCAGCGTCAGGGGGCTGAATGATATGGCTCCACAGGCTGTATCTTTGACACCTGTGCCCTAGGCTGTTCTGGGATAGAAAGCACACATGCACGTGCACACTGCCTTAAATGTTCCTTGCTTGCATCTGAAGGATCAGCTCCCACAAGCAAGTTAGTCAGGGAGTACTTATTATGCAAATGCTATTTTGGGGGCAGAACTCTAAGAAGCTCACAAGTTGTGGGGAAACAAGAGCCCTCAGGCACTTTTGTGCATGCCCATGGCAGAAACCTAGGAGGCTGAGGGGTTACTGGATGGTATTGTAAGATATGTGTATACTGCTCCTGAAGTACTCTCCAGAGTGCTGATGACTCTATCCACAGGCTCCCATTCCACACACTCCAAACCCAGAAATAAGGCAGTGAGGCTGCTTTAGGGACTCTCCTTGCTCCCATTCTTGAGATTTCCAGCTCCAGTGTGCTTGAGCACTGTAGTGGGGGCCCTACCAGGCTGGTTTCATTGCCTCAATTTTGGCTTTGGTGCATGCAGAACCATAGGAAGTGAGCAGGTATACTCTTTGGCATCTTGGGAATATAGGTGTATGCAGGGTTAAGCATGTAAAATATTGCCTTCTGATCTCTCACCTAAACCTATTCTCCATCAGCTTATTACCATTGTTCCTTGTCACCCCAGGTGGTGCTGGGGAGAAAAGGGCTCTACCTATTTGCTGTTGATCCCCCCTGATGAGTTTGTAGGCAGCCACCAGGTCCCCCCTTAGCCTCCTCTTGCTGAGGCTGAACAGGTTCAGGTCCCTCAGTCTCTCCTCGTAGGGCCTGTCCTGCTGCCCTGTCACCAAGCGGGTGGCCCTCCTCTGAGCCCTCTCCAGGCTGGCCACATCCCTTTTGAAGTGCGGCGCCCAGTACTGGACGCCGTACTC